>NC_079193.1:308226180-308411180 GCF_029499605.1 Hyla sarda
TCGCGGTTGTAGTTTTGCAACATCTGGAGGTCCGCAGGTTGAAGACCACTATTGGGTTCAAAATCTTTATTTTTTTAGATTTTGCCCCTAAAAATTGGGTGCGTCTTATACGCCGATGCGTCCTATAGGACGAAAAATACGGTATGTCTCGCAAAAAAATTCATTCTATATCAACAATTCAAAATGGAAGGAATTCACCTTCTCAGAGATGTTTTAATCCAAGGAGATTGGTTAGTGAAGGTGGATCTAAAGGATGCCTACCTCACAGTTCCCATACATCCCTTTCATCAACATTATCTACAATTTCTATGGAAAGGCCAGAAGTGGCAATTTACATGCCGGCCGTTCGGCCTACCATCAGTTCTGTGGGGTTTCACAAAACTGATGAAACCAATAGTGTCCATTCTATGGAGCAGGGGTGTACATCTGATCATATATTTGGACGACATTCTTATGGCCCAATCTCGTACCCTAATACTTCGTCATCTTCAATGGACTTTTCCCCTTCTCGTTTCACTAGGTTTTTTATCAATTACAAAAAATCAAGGGAAGTTGAATTTTTGGGATGCATGATAGATACCCAAAAGACTATTCTGAGCTTGCCTCTCAAACTATGAACTATCCGGAAAGAAATCCGGACAACTTTAAACAAACAAATGATTTCCTTACACACCATTGCTCACATAATAGGACTATTATCGGCATCAATCCAAGCCATCTTCCCGTCTCCATTACATTATCGAAAACTACGTCTCGAGATCCAACATTTGAGAAAGGGAATGGACTATTCAGACACGTTAGTTATTTCTCAAGAAGCCAAAGAAGAACGTCTATGGTGGCTTCATCATATCCAAGCTTGGAATGGCAAGTCCATTTTCCAATATCCTCCGGATATCATCATAGAATCAGATGCCAGCCTACTAGGCTGGGGAGCTCGTTGCGGACAACTTACCACAGGAGGGAAGTGGTCAGAAAGACACCGGTCTCCATATCAATTGTCTAGAACTCTTAGCAGGTTCTTTTGCATTGAAGTTTTGCAAAATACAGATCGCATTGCTGTATTTTACTTCATATGGACAATATCTCAGCTGTTCAATATATCAACCGTCTGAGAGGTACAACATCCAAAGTCTTGTCAGAAATCGCGAAAGAATTCTGTCATTTTTGCTTGGTGAAGAATATCATCTTAAAAGCAGAATATATTCCTTGTTTAACCAATTCAATCGCAGACTGGAACTCACGCTTCCTTACAGATTCCAGCGATTGGAAGCTAGATTCTTCCATTTTCTCTACTCACAATACCCTCAGGGGTCCCCTATATATGGACTTATTCGCCTCACGTTTGAACAGTCAACTACCTTTGTTCTTCAGTTTGCATCCGGACCTAGACGCTCTCAGAATAGATGCTTTTCTACTAATATGGCCTCAGGAAATCCTATACGCTTTTCCCCCATTTGCAATGATTCCAAGAGCTCTTTCTCAGACTTTAACTCAATGGTCAACTGTGGTACTGATAACTCTGTGGTGGCCATCCCAGAATTGGTTTCCCCAAGTACTCAGCTTGTCTATGGACATCCCAAAGATCTTACCTATGTTCCCTCTTTTTCAGGATCCTTCATCCTCTAATTCAATCGAACTCACTGTTACTCATCGCATGGATGATCACAGGTCACCCTCAACAGATTACGAACTTTCACAATCAGCTAGAAAAGAATACTCTCTGAAGCCTGGGCTTCAGGCACCTATAAAGCTTGCAGATCGGCCTGGAGATTTTGGGTACATTGGTGCTCTGAACGATCTCTGGATCCTGTTCGAGCACCTATCCCTCACACCCAAAATTTTCTCTCAGCTTCCTTTGATTCAGGGAAAGCTTATAGAACTATAAATCTATATCGTTCTGCCATTTCTGCAGAACATGAACATATTAATTCCCTTCCAAGTGGTAAACACCCACTAGTATGCCGTTTACTTAAAGGAATTCACTTTAGAAGACCTGCTCGTCCAAAGTATGAACCCACCTGGGATGTTTTCCTGATTCTTAACCTTTTTTCCTCTTAGGAAGACAATGAATTTCTTTCCTTAAAACTCTTTTCTATTAAACTTACCGTTCTTCTCTTTTTCTCAATCATAAGAGTATCTGATGTGAAAGCTTTACACATTTCACACGGATCTTTTTACTCCATATGGAGTTCATTTTTCAATTTCTCGTGTACCAAAACCAATATTCATTCTGTTTTCTATCCATCTTTTACGCATCATCCGAAATTATGTGTAGTTAGATGCTTAAAGTCTTATGAGCTCAAAACAACTCCCCTTCACAACAACGCTTATTTCCAACTCCTTATTTCTTTCTGCAAACCTCATCTTCCCATCACATCTGCTACTTTATGGGTGTCTCATCTTCCTGTCACATCTGCTACAAGATGGGTCAGACAAGCCATGAGTATGGCCAGAATTGACGTTTCCAAATTTGGTGCCCATTCCACTCGAGGAGCAATGTCCACTAAGACCATTCAAGCAGGAGGCTCGCTTGCCGATCTTCTCAAGGCGGCAGACTGGTCATCTGAATCCATGTTTAAAACTTTCTATTTTAGACCAGACACTCACGTTTCTATGTCTATTTTATAATATGTATACTATCATATTTGTATTTATTATTATATAGCTTTAAATTTGCACTTATTGTGAGCCTCCTGTTGGACATAAAATTGAAGATTATCCTAGTTTTAATGACGGAAAATATAGATTTTATTAATGATAGGAGGCGAGCAATATCCCTCCCTATACATTGATCCCTCCCTTATTATGTTCTCTATATATTTTGCAGCTTATTAATATCTCTCATCTACACCCCAGTTGGTTGATCTCCGTTGACATTCTTTCTTCTTGCAAGTTTCAAGTCTACTTCCAGTCCTCAACTGAGTCTTCATCTAGATTTACAGATTATTCTTCTAGGATCCTTACTTTCATTCCAAAGCCAATGGACTGTAGATGTTGATTCCATATATTTTGTTTCGTCGCATCTCAGAAAGAGGAAGAGATCACACCTTACACACCTTTTATCACCTGTACTCTAACATGATTGGCTACCTACTGACAGTTACCTGTAAAGTTTGGTTTTACCTTAAAGTTTTCTTCTCTGTAAATTTTCATTAACTAATTTTCTGCTGTGTAAGTCAGTAAAGAAAGATATTGATGGACATTTATCAACGGGTTTAGTCAGGTTTTCTTTACTATAATTGTCGCAAAATTGTCGCAACTGCGACTACGTGTGTTTTTATGTGACAATTTGCATGAAGAACAAGAAAAGCAAGAAAATTCAACCTTGCTTACATAGTAAATTTTTCAAAATGGATTTGCTTTAGTCGGGTATTTATCAACTGCGACAGACGCAACTGCGCAAAAAAAAAAGTCGCAACAAGGTTAAAAATTTACTAAATTTACTCCAGCTCAAACATGGAGCAGAAAAAGCTACTACCAAAGTAAAAAAGGAAAAATTGCTTACGTGAAAGAAAATTATCAACAGGCTGAAAGCAGTTGATAAATAAGTCACACATAAGCAAAAAAAAAAGTAAGGAAAAAATTACTAAAAAAAAGAATACATAAAAAAACATTGATAAATGTCCCTCATTGTACATATTTCTCGCCTCCTGTCGTTAATAAAATCTATATTTTCCGTCATTAAAACTAGGAAAATCTTAAAATGTTTTTTTGTGTTTTGGACTCACTTTAGATTCAGGCTTAAAAATAGTGATTGAAAGTACTGGTCAAAATACTATATGTGAACAAACTATAAAGCTGGTAGTTTACTAAAAGCTGCTCAATATATTAGAAACCTTCAATCAATATCAGCTCTACGATCACAGCTCTGCAAAAATGAAATCCATCACTCCCCAGCTATCAATATGGAAGGACAATTGATGCGATTGGTTTAGCTGTTTTACATCTAGAACTATATGGATACTCTGGGGATACATTTCACCTTATACCATGTGAAATAAATTCTCCATTTATACAAATATTGTCTATCTTACACAATCCATCTCGGTGGCCAATCAGACCCCGAAACATTCATTTTCCATTATGATTTCTATAGCCGCCATAACCTTGTCTACCAGATTCTTTATCACTCCTAAATCATATTCCCTGTTCGACGTCCGCTCATGGGGCAACGTCATGATCACTTTGTCTGTCAAGAGTAATCACAGCAATAATACAAGGTAGAGACTATTATCTGTAATATATCATTTGAATAAGTAATATACCAGATGTTCCTGGAAGCCATACTACATAGATGTCAGCTACTCAATCACAGGCATTCACCCATAGGAGGCATTTCATTTAAATGAGAACTTTTGGCATGACTTCATTCATTCTTCCACTTAGGGACACATATTGAAGCAGCAATACAGTAAAAAAAAACACTTAGCTTTCTCTTTTTTAATTGTTTCATAATATAAAATATTCTTAATAGCCCTAAAAAGCCTGAGGACTGTTATTTATAAGCCTCATAATCTAAAACACATAATGGAGAACACTTTTGTTCTCAGCTTTGACTGATACATTGGGAAATGGATCCCAACAAATCCAATTGACTTACAAAAGGGTCTTTCAGGATTCCTGTCCAACTGCCTAATGGGCCAAATGAACCATGTTCTTCCTTACAAACTACAGATGGCTATAGAAATTAGCATAAAGGTAAACAAATATGCTGCTTTGAGCAGAATTAAAGGGTAACCTAATGAGTATGTTGGGCCAGCTCATCAATGATCTGTTGGTGGAAAAGGTTGGGCATAATGAATTTTGAACATCCCTGATTTGTTGCTTCCCAGGACAAGGTTGATTCTTATTCTCCTATCCCCCATAGTAAGGGGGAGTCAAGAGAGAGAGACCAAAATACTGTGTACAAAAATGGTATAAAGCAGGCCATGCAATTACACTGCTATTTTTTTAACCGTTTTGGCTGCAGAAGAGAACCAAAAGCAAACAATGGCTATGACAACATAGCCTCATGCAAACAAAAAAACGCCTAAAATAAAGCTCAAAAAATGGGAACACAGCCTTACTATACATAAAACTGCCAGATTTTATGTGCTAATCAAAGAGTGGAATAAATTAAGACAGCAAATACACAAGGGCCAATTTGTGATGTCTTGATAACTGGATAAGAGCATCTCCAAGGGAGCAGGTCTTGAAGGTTCCTGATATACACGGGTCAGAACCTACCAAAAGTGGTGCTCGGAAGGTTACATACCTCTTATGGTCCCACAGAAGAGCTATTGTAGCACACATTGCTGAAAGCATTAATGTTGGCTGTGACAAAAAGATGGCATAACACATTGCATTACAACTTGCTGCCTCCACAGCAGCTGCACTCTGGTCAGTGTCCATTCTGAAACAGGTCCACCCCAATAAGCACCGTCAGTACTGGACTATGGAGCATGGAGAAGGCGACCTGGCCTATGCATTGCTTAGCTGGGGAAGGATGCACTGCAGAAAGAAGGCAAGGTGGTGTAATACTCTGAATAATGTTTTGCTTGAAACATTCCACTTACCTAAACGGTTTGCAGTCTAAGTCCTTCCCTTCATAGCAATATTTAATAATGAAAGTGGCCCCTTTTAGCAGGATATTGCCCCTGCCACATGCCAATAAGGTTTAGAAATAGTATAACTTCCAAATGGCTGGAGATACTTCAATGAAACATGGTTATCGTTACTTATGTGATGTCCCAGTACGGGATATAGTTCCGTACAGTACTTTGGCCCTGACAGGATGAGTCCCTCTGTGTCCTAGGGACACTCCTGCAGTGTCTCCCCCATAGGAATATATATAATGTATAGTGTTGTGTGTTATATATTAAGGACCTTTGAGTTAGTCACATGATAATGTGTGTAGTGTTTGGGATATGAGATCAGGTGGGTCACGTTGCTTTTTCTCTCCGACAAGGTTTAGGTAGGAAGACCGGGCAATTTCAGGTACTCAGCTAGTATAACAAAAAAGACAAAAAAAGTTTATGTTGTTGATGTGGTGTCCAAGTTCCCAGACCTTAATTCAATCTGGAGAAGTTTGGTCCCATTGAAGCTATACCCTGTAATTTACAAAATGTAAAAAGTGTCCCTTTAATGTTTTACTGATTTTACTAATTTTTCTAAATAAAACTATACATTTAAATTATTAAAGCTGCAAAAATGTACATTGAGAAAAAAAAATGTAGTTATGGCAGAAGTTTGAGGGTACTGTACGATGAGAGACAAAAGTAGGATGGGATGCAGCTATAAACATTCAGGAAGCATTTTGAAGGGCATCCTTCACAGAAATTATGTAATATGGAGCAGACTATTTTCACTTTTTTTATTTTAACCCCTTAAGGATGCAGGGTTTTTCCATTTTCATTTTTTCCTCATCACCTTCTAAAAATCATAACACTTTCAATTTTGCACATAAAATTCCATATGATGGCTTATTTTTTGCGCCACCAATTCTACTTTGCAGTGCCATTAGTCATTTTACCCCAAAATCCCTGGCAAAACGGAAAAAAAATTCATTGTGCGACAAAATTGAAGAAAAAATGTCATTTTGGGGACTTCCGTTTTTACGCAGTGCATTTTTCGGTAAAAATAACACCTTATTTTTATTCTGTAGGTCCATACGGTTAAAATGATACCCTACTTATATAGGTTGGATATTGTTGTACTTCGGAAAAAAATCATAACTACATGCAGGAAAATTTATATGTTAAAAATTCTCATCTTCTAACCCCTATAACTTTTTTATGTTTCTGCGTACGGGCCGATATGAGGGCTCATTTTTTTGCGCCGTGTTCTGAAGTTTTTATTGCTATCATTTTTGTATTGATCAGACTTTATGATCGCTTTTTATAAATTTTTCATCATGTAAAAAGTGACCAAAAAGACACTATTTTGGACTTTGGAATTTTTTTGCACGCACGCCATTGACCGTTCGATTTAATTAACGATATATTTTTATAGTTCGGACATTTTCGCACGTGGCGATACCACATATGTTTATTTTTATTTACACAGTTTTTTTTTTTTTATGGAAAAAGGGGGGTGATTTAAACTTTTATTAGGGAAGGGGTTAAATGACCTTTGTTAACTTTTTTCATTTTTTTTTTTTTGCAGTGTTATAGCTCCCATAGGGACCTATAGCACTGTACACACTGACCTCCTATGCTGATCCCTGCAAAGCCATAGCTTTGCACGGATCAGTCAGACAGGGGCTTGATTGCTCAAGCCTGTAGCTCAGGCTTGGAGCAATCAATCGACGATCGAACGCCGCGGAGTCAGGTAAGGAGACCTCCGCCTGCGTCCCAGCTGATTGGAACATCGCGATTTTATCGCGATGTCCCGATCAGCCCGACTGAGCTGCCGGGAAGCGTTTACTTTCATTTTCAGACGCGGCGGTCAACTTTGATCGCCGCGTCTGAAGGGTTAACAGCACACTGTTAGCCCAGGGTCCCGGGACTGACCTGGTGTGATGCGGTGTCACGGCGTGACCCCGTTTTAAACACCGGGTCCGGGCGTAGGGCGTACAGGTAAACCCTACGTCCTTAAGGAGTTAAGGACTGCTAACATGTTAATACAAAACTTCAAAACAATGTAATTTCACTAAAATGTTACCTATCCCAATCACTCTCATGAATGTGATGATTTATAGTATCCAATCTCCTGTCTCATTGATGACACCCTTCAAATATTGAAAAGCTTCATTCTCTACACGTACATAATCCCATTTAGCATATGATATAAATGGACACTTTATTCTTATATTCATTTATCGCTCAATGACACAGAAATGTTTCCAATTGATTATATCATTTACCTTTAATTGAAGACTATGTATTCTAATGCATCACTCAGTTCTACCATTAATTGATTTCTTCAATGGCTTACAGTATCCAGCCCCTGATAAATTGTACAGATAGTAACTATCAGCCATTAATTTATTTGTTAACCATTGATTTCTTATTACTTGATGAATCGTGTTATTGATTATGCAATTTTTCCTCAGGCACCTTTAATTGAAGTCTGTAAGTTCTCTAATGCATCAATCCCATACATCCCATTAGCTGGCTTGCCTGACATGCAGGTGGACTGGATGGGAGACATTTAGGATGTGCAGCATGTGCCTTAATGTTATAATAATTCCTGCAACTGATCTGTGGAATAAGCAAATGTATAGATATAATACAAAAACTTCTTTGTATTATAATTCTTTGTATTTATGGGTAAGTTCTCACACTCTTAACTAGCAGCGGGTTTCAGTTGTATGGGTCCAAGGACAATCCGCCATGGGGCAGATTGCAGCAGGAAACCTGCTGCAAGTTACTAACTTGTGGACGTACCCTTAAAAAGTATTAAAGTGCTTAAAAAAATGAAAAAAAATCATATGCTGCTGGGCCTCCCACCTGGGTCTGTCCGCCGATCACCTGTCTTCTTCATGCTTCCAAGACAAATGTATAATGTATATCGGAATATCGGTATAAGTTATCGGCTATCGGCCTGAAAGGTGACCGATCATCGGTATCAGCCCTAAAAAATCGATATCGGTCGATCCCTAATATATAGCATATGTCAAAAAATAAGCATCTCTGTTATATATATATATATATTATATATTATATATATATATATATATATATATATATATATATATAAAAAAAATTATTAAACGGCTTCGGCTAGATTTCATTGTAAAGGAATGTATTGGAGAGGTACAGTATGTGGAAAATTCATCAACAAGCTACTAAAACAGGTTGGATTTCATGGGCCTTTCCGAAATATAAAATCTTTGATAAATGATTTGAACTGGGCAATATGCTGAAGAATACCCAGCTTCTTTTTTGCACACATTTGTAGATGGCAGAAAAACTTGCACAGAGGTTCCATGAATATGATAGAGGGATGATTTTTCAGTGCAATTACACCAGAAAACTGGAATTGCCACAAGAGGTTGAGATCTTCAAGTGAGAACTGGGCAAGAAATTACCAGAAATGAGGTATATTGAAAATAGAAGGGAAATAGTTAAATAGGGTATCTAGTGTGCATAATATATATATATATATATATATATATATATATATATACACACACACATTTATATTTCATTTTTTTTTAAATAGGCAGGGCTGGAATAAGCTGAGTGGGCATTTCTTGTGTGTATGCTGAGACTGGAACCATAAAGAGGTTAGCAGCAGGGACCCAGTTAGCACCACAATGGCAGCAGCAGTTGAAATGGCAGGTTCATTTTAATTTATTTTAGGTTAACCCAGTCTGGCAATTTTAAACAATATATACACACCTGACAACCCCTTTGAGACAAGAGAAGACATGAAATTGTGCCACATTTCTTAACAGCCTATTCTTGTGCAAAATACTGGTGTACAGGTTCATCAGCCATGAGATGACAAACAAAAGAATTGTGGGTAACATGCCCAAAATCTTTCTCATGCAGCAGGTACCACTTTAATGCAGCAGAATGGATTAACATATGATGTTCTTGACATAAGATTTCTTCTTTCCTTTGTATTCAATAATGTGTCTGCCCCCCCCCCCCCCCCCAAAAAAAAAAACAGTGCCAAAACTGCATGTGTGAATCCAGCCTCAGGCCACAATACATGTCCACCTTGAATATACAAAACCTACGGTACATAGATGACAAACATGGCTTAGTAGAGGAGCACTCAGCCAGCCATATGCCAGTGCACTGAAGACCAGGTGCATACAGTGGAAATGTGCACACTGATAAATAGGCATACAGCTTTTCCCTGCCCCAGAAACTCCCACGTGCTCTCAGGATATAGATTTTTATCACTTCTATAAACTTAAATTACAACCACCGAGGGAGGAAACACCTTCCAGTTTATTTTTATTGCATTTCTCTCTGGTGCAAAAACTCTCAGTCTTTTCTTCCAGGTGAAGAAGTAAATCTGAAATTTCATGAAGTCCAACAGGTCTGTTGCACATTTAAATCCAGAGACAGGCAGAAAGGTCAGACCACATTGAGCTTCCTGAAATTCTGTCAGCACAGGCGGTGGGAGAAAATAAACTGTTTGACACTCCGCAGCTAAGGAAGTCCTCCACTGAGTCAGACAGAGAAGCACCGTACAGCGAAACACTCATATCTCAATGGTATGGCCCATTTTTCTGTTTAATATTTATCTGTCTGTGCATTTTACATAGATTTTTTTTTATGTAAAATGTTTGAAAATATTCGGATTAATTTAGTATGATCTAAATGAGATCTCCACATATACATACGTTTCTGCATACATACAAACACTACATAGAGGTCTAGACTATATTTGAGAAAGTAATTTGAATTCTAGTTACGTGAAACCATTCAAGATTACCCGGCCACAGAATGCACAATAAGAAAGATTATTCGGCAATTATTTTCTTAAAATTTAAGAAAAGAAATTAGGTTAAACGTTGCAAACAGATCCTAAATGGTAACAAATAGTAAACTGCAGATACTCATCACAGTGAGGGCAAAAACATGCCAATTTTTTGAATCTGACAAACCAAAAACACAGAAGAGCGTATAAAAAGCCAAATATTTACTTTATAAGCGCAAACATAAAAAACATACAATATAGAACGGAATATGTTAAAAGGACATGCAATAAATAGAGAGCACAAAAGGACTTTGCTTCCAACAGAAGAAAAAGAAGCAGGGGAAATCCAGGAAACTCTCATCCAAACTGGACCCAATGTACTGCACATTTTGCTTACAAGAGCTTCATCCAAGGCGTCACTACGTCTTAATATTTAAAGGGATTTATGTGCATATGGCTTATCAAGTAAATATTTCCGTCCCTTTTCTTTCTGTTGGGGCAAAGTCTTTTTTGTACTGTATTTGTAGTTCAAGTCCTTTGAACATATTTCATTTTATATTGTCTATTTTTGTGTGCGCTAATTAAGCAATCATTTTGTCCTTTATAGTGCTTTCCTTTGCGTTTGCTTTGGTGGCATCCATTAGTCTTCGGACATTTACATTTTGGGAGTAATCCAATTGATTTTTCTAAACCGGCATCACAAAAACCCTATACTTTTTTGAAACTTTTCCCAGGATTTATCACAATGGAATAAAAAATAAATTATGCCCCATATGTGACTACCCTTGCAGTCAGAGTAGCTAGGGCAAAATATGTATATCCTTTTCCTCCCGTATGAGCACAGCTCTGATAAACTACATCAGGGGCAAAAATTTTAAAGTGTATTGAATTTTGTGGAGACATTATGAAAATCTTTACAGGCTTACAATATAAACAAAAGCAAAAATAAGGGTACTGGAAAGGAATACAGTCATGGCCGTAAATGTTGGCGACCCTGATATTTTTCAAGGAAATTAAGTATTTCTCACAGAAAATATTGCAGTAACACATGTTTTGCTATACACATGTTTATTCCCTTTGTGTGTATTGGTACTAAACCAAAAAAGGGAGGGAAAAAAAGCAAATTGGACATAATGTCACACCAAACTCCAAAAATGGTCTGGACAAAATTTTTGGCACCCTTAACTTAATATTTGGTTGCACAAACTTTGGAAAAAATTAACTGAAATCAGTGGCTTCCTATAACCATCAATAAGCTTCTTACACCTCTCAGCAGGAATGTTGGACCACTCTTCCTTTGCAAACTGCTCCTGGTCTCTCTTATTGGAAGGGCACCTTTTCCCAACAGCAATTTTAAGATCTCTCCACAAGTGTTCAATGGGATTTAGATCAGGACTCATTGCTGCCACTTCAGAACTCTCCAGTGCTTTCTTGCCATCCATTTCTGGGTGCTTTTTGGCATATGTTTGGGATCATTGTTCTGCTGGAAGACCCAAGATCTCGGACGCAAACCCAGCTTTCTGACACTGGGCTGTACAGTGTGATCCAAAATCCGTTGGTAATGCTCAGATTTCATGATGCCTTGTACACATTCAAAAGAGAAAAAAAAAAAGCCGTAACAAGTGCACACACAATACAGAGAAATGTATGCAAATTATAATCTCTATTACAAATGCACATATAGACAAATTAATCATTGAGAAACACAAGGACACAAAACCAATTAAAAAGCTCAAAAGCGAGCATAGCACCACATGGGTAGGGGCCATGAACCCTCTAATCCAAATCCCATCCTGCACAAGATATATAATATTCAAGTATGTAGGATATCAAAAGTGCACAAGAAATAGATGAAACAATAATAGCAGAAAGTGGCAAACCACAAATGGAGGAGCAGCAGCAATATGGAGGTAATGCAGGGCGGGATGCAGGATTCCCACGCGTTCTGTCACTCACAAGTGACTTCCTCAGGGGTGTAGTGCCATAATGCCCCTGGTCTCTATATATATACTGGAGATGATGACTAATAATAAGGTGCTTGTTTGGCTCCCCACATGGCACCAGGACACCCCATGTCCGGCGGGCACTTCCGCCCTAACAGTAACACCTATGCGCATGAGCCCCAAGCGCCTGTGTGACCCGCAAGTTCTGTTGTAGTGTATAGCATACTGCGCATGCACCAACCACGCTGTCATAGCGCATGATGTAATGTGGTGAGTCACCTCCGGGTCCAGCGCTGGTCTTCCGGCGTCTTCTCGGCCCTCTCCGATGACGTCAATACGCTGCTGCGCACGCCATCCAATAGGAATGGCATACACAGCGGCGTAATGACGTCTCTACGCAGGCCCAGTAAGGCCTTGCGGAAGACAGAAGAGGACCGGTGAAGACAGAAGAGGACCGGAGAAGACAGAAGAGGACCGGAGAAGACAGCGGAGAGCCCAGCGGAGGCCCGGGATCACCATTGGGAGCGGCGGGGACACCATCTCGAGCGGCGGGGACAGGTGAGTACAGCTTCCTATACTTTACATTGCACGGATCCCTCAACATACGATGGATTCGACAAACGATGGCTCGTTTGGAACGAATTACCATCGTATGTTGAGGGACCACTGTACTTGAATATTATATATATATATATATATATATATATATATATATCACATGCATGTGCACTTTGGTTTAGCAGCCTTGTATTATTGAATATGATATATCTTGTGCAGGACGGGATTGGGGTTAGGGGTTCATGGCCCATGTGGTGCTATGCTCGCTTTTCAATTGGTTTTAAGTGTCCTTGTGTTTCTCAATTAATTTGTCTATATGTGCATTTGTAATAAAGAGATTATTATTTACATACATTTCTCGTTATTGGGTGTGCATTTGTTACGGCTTTTTCTTTTTCCCTTTTGCCATATTGTACTCTTTTGCCGATAGTAGCACCCCAGCTTTTATCTTATTACACTGGTGAGACCCCCCCCCCCTTTTGTTGTACACATACAAGGCACCCAGTGCCAGAGGCAGCAAAACAACCTCGAAAAATCATTGAACCTCCACCATATTTCACTGTAGGTACTGTGTTTTTTTTCTTTGTAAGCCTCATTCCATTTTTGGTAAACAGTAGAATGATGTGCTTTACCAAAAAGCTCTCTCTCTGTCTCATCTGTCCACAAGACGATTTCCCAGAAGGATTTTGGCTTACTCAAGTTCATTTTGGCAAAATGTAGTCTGGCTTTTTTTTGTCTCTGTGTTAGCAGTGCGGTCCTCCTAGGTCTCCTGCCATAACGTTTAATTTCATTTAAATGTCGACGGATAGTTCGCGCTGACACTGATGCTCCCTGAGCGTGCAGGACAGCTTCAATATCTTTGGAACTTGTTTAGGGCTGCTAATCCACTATCCGGACTATCCTGCTTTGACACCTTTCATCAATTTTTTTCTTCTATCCACGCCCAGGGAAATTAACTACAGTGCCATGGGTTGCAAACTTCTTGATAATGTTGTGCACTGTGGACAAAGGCAAATCTAGATCTCTGGAGATGGACTTGTAACCTTGAGAGAGTTGATATTTTTCCACAATTTTGGTTCTCAAGTCCTCATACAGTACTCTCCTCTGTTGTCCATGCTTCGTGTGGCACACACAGAAAGACAATGCAAAGAATAAGAGAACTTCTCTCCTTTTTATCTGCTTTCAGGTGTGATTTTAATATTGCCCACACCTGTTACTTGGGCCCAGGTGAGTTTAAAGGAGCATCACATGCTTGAAACAATCTTAATTATCCACAATTTTGAAAAGGTGCCAATAATTTTGTTTAGCCCATTTTTGTGGTTTGACATCATGTCCAATTTGCTTTTTTTCCTCAGTTTTTTGGTTTAGTTCCAATACACACAAAGACAATAAACATGTGTATAGCAAAACATGTGTTATTGCAATCCTTTTCTGTGAGAAATACTTCATTTTCCAGAAAAACTTCAGGAGTGCCAACATTTACGGGCATGACTGTATATATAAAAGACCATGTAATAGATATGCATACGGCACTGTGTATACAGAGAATTAGTGCAGTCTCTCTGGGCAACGCTCGCACTTATAGTGCTCTGGCTAATTGAAAGCGTTCATGAATATCCAAAAAAGTAAAAGATGAAATGATAGCCGGCACTCACCAGTCTTCTTAAAATTCTTCTTTATTATACTCACATATGAGGTGGGTAGGGAACAGACGTGGGGGGGTTACATAGGCAACAAAGCTCCGTTTCGTGCAGCAGGTGCACTTTGTCCGGCCATCCGAAGTGCACCTGCTGCACGAAACGGAGCTTTGTTGCCTATGTAACCCATCCCACGTCTGTTTCCTACCCACCTCATATGTGAGTATAATAAAGAAGAATTTTAAGAAGACTGGTGAGTGCCGGCTATCATTTCATCTTTTATTTTGTTGGATGTATATAAAAGAGTGAACCTTCTTTTAGGTTGTTCGGGAAGGGTTACCTGACAAATTTTTAGATTTTTTTTTTTGTAAAAATAAATAAATAAAAAATAAGGTGCTCGTAAGCTGGTCAAATTGACCCCGACCAGCAATGGGGACAACAAAAAAGTGTGCTACCTGTTGGCATCAGGATTCTGAAATTGGGCAAATGTTCACTGGGTGCAAAAACCTATTTGAGTCACAGAACATAGGCACAGGCACAATCCATTTTGCTTTTTTTCCCTCCCTTTTTTGGTTTAGTTCCAATGCACACAAAGGGAATAAACATGTGTATAGCAAAACATGTGTTACTGAAATCCTTTTTCTGTGAGAAATACTTCATTTTCTTGAAACATTTCAGGGGTGCCAACATTACGGCCATGTCTGTATGTATTGTTGATTTGTCAGATGTAGACAATGCACTAACAGTCATTGAGGGGTTGTGCCTAAACTTTTATTTTTGGTCTCTCTGGCGCTCCCATAGAAGTGAATAGAGCGCAGGGGCAGGAGATCAGGTATCAAATCTTTATGCATGAAGATTTGATACATAAAAGAAAATAAAAAGACACCAATGAAATTATTTTTTAACTTTTATCCAAATAAATTTCATAAAATTGTGAAGCTCACTCTAACCATTTTACATTAGTCACAAAGTTTAGTGACATTTTTAGTGCAATTCAGAAAATTGCTTTGTTGACTGTGATACTATAGCTAAAGACGAGCACTAAATAGCTCAGAACCAAGGCTCAAAGGATAAAAACTAAATTAAATTGTCAAGCTAAACGTGTCAGAAAATGTCAGCAGAAATCTTAAAAAACTTGCTTTTCTATTTATCCATACAACATGGAGGATTGTATTTAAAATAAATGCATCACATTTGTTACCAATCAAAACCAGGTACTACAATGTTCTTTTTCTCTTATTATTTATTATATTTTCTATGAAAAATTATGGGGGCAGCTATCTTGCTTTAACTGCTGCTATACTCTTTTTGTATGACAGATATGCTTTACATCTATCAAACAAATGTAGGAAGCTGGTGCTTGAAGATTATTGTCTTCTATGAAGTAGTATGAAAATAATTTTAAAAAGATACTAAGAGTTTATAAAAATATCTGTTTAACATAAAACCGTGACTCAAACAATGGTTCATTTTCTGACAATACATTTCCAGTAAGTCCCCAGTGTTCCTTGACTCCAGACAGAGCAGTTGTAGAATCTCAGCCCACACATTATCATGGAAGGGTCTCATTATTTCGGAGATCAGGGTGATCTTGTTTTCATCTGGCTTCTTTCAAAGTATTTTTAAACATTTTCTGGATCACCTCATTTAGATCCTGTAGCACTGACTATTCCTGAGAAAACATCCTGTTCTGCCTTATTTACGTTCCTTACATCATGCAACAAAGTGCGTGTTGTGAGTGAACCTCAACTTTAACGTGTTATTACTTCCCATTACTAATATAGCAACAATGTATTCTACAGCTCTGTACTTCGGACTGTAATTCTATCAGTCCATCACTCCACTTTGGCGCACTCTCCTCTTCACACAGCCAATTTCATAGGAAGTCAGATAGCATGTTTTTGGAAGAAGATAAAGGGTAACCCAACAAACACAATGAGAAAACATGTAAATTCGTCATGCAAATTTTGCTCAAGTGGTGTCCAGTCCGTGCCATACCTTTTGAAGGTATTGTTTAGAAGGCAAGTTGTCTCCAGCTCCACACGTAGATGAAGATGCCAAAACTTTGGACTTTTTTTGGTATGGCCTCTGTTTCAGCACTTTTGGGAGCATAAGCCCTGGTTGACATGCATGGATATAAAACTTTGTACACCTTGATCTATTATTGTAACACTGTGTGTGAACCTCTGCATGGATAGCAGTTTTATAAGAAAATAAAACAACAGGTAATGTATAATGCGTTGCTTTTTTTAATATCATTTTTATAAGCAATAAATCTTGTGAAGGTGGACATGGCTTCTTAAAGTCAGATTCATGGTCCTTTCTGTTCTGGCGGTTTTAAAAAGCTATATGCCTGTAGATGTAGATTCACCTGTTAAAATGGTATATTTAAGAGGTGCATGCCTATAACTTTCTGCTTTACTCACACATTTAGCCACACTTTTAAAATCTTTATACATTTTGAATAGTGATGCAAAAACGTCCAAAAACCTCTGGCAGCGAATAGTTTATGGTAGAGATGGCTACATACACCACAAGAATACATACAATTCTGCAATGCAATTAGTTGTGCCCTTATTCCCAATCAAGACCATCAAGCGACTGTATTCATACACTGACTTTATGGTTATTTTCCAAACCAGGGAATGTTTGCACATTGTGATAGTGATGCACAATGACCCTTATGGGTTGCTCTCATTTCTTACATCTCCCTTTTGGATACGCTTTTGCAGCAGTCTCTAGAAAGGTTTCATGTAAACATCGATGCACTTACCTGATGGAGGGTCTGCTCCAGACCAGAAAAGTTTAGCATTGTGCAATTATAAATAAATGCAATTTTATCATTTACACCAAGTACAGGCAACCTTAACCACTGCAGAAGTTTTGGACTACATCTCCAATGATGCTTTGGCAGCATTTTGGCTGTAAGAGCATCATGGGAGATATAGTTCCCAAAATCTGTAGTGCCTAAGGTTGCCAACTTCCGTTGGCTGTACTGGCCAGGCATTGTGGACCGCTTACTATCAGGACCCCAATCACATGCATAATGCCATATTGGTGGGGCCCCCAGACATCTGGGGATCATATAAGTAGATCGATACCGTATTTTAGGGCGCATTAACTACATTGTGCTAAAATCATGGCACATAGTTTTGGGATTTATAGAGTTTTTTTTTTTTACATGCACAATACCATCTGTGGTCCAATAGCATCTGTGTGAGTACTGTATGGGTATAATACTACACAGGTCCCTTGTTTATGCTCTACCTGGGTTATATCTCTATCCAAGCAGCACAACTATATTGCTATATCTACTAACCGTGATCTTGCGTTACATGGATATTTAGGCATATCAGAAGATCTCTTGTAATGGCATGTAGAGTCCTATAAAGCGCTTTTGGTTGGTTCACATTTATGTGCTATCAACCCTATGTGTGATATTTTTTACCATGTAGACCATGCCTACAGTAATTTTCCACAGTGGTCCAGTTAGTATCAATATCCCATTTATACATGTTGGCCTTCGTATATCATGTAGTGTATGGTACACCTCTTGATGCCTATACGTACATAGTCTCTGATGGACAACTATGCTCCATAGTCTAGACACATGGAGCCTCTGGGACAGCTGGAGTTACATTCTTTTTTTACGAGGATTGATTTTCTATCTTGAGGAAGCACAACTTAACATTGAGTTTTAAGAGACCCTATTTCTTATCGTGTTGTTGTTTTTTTTATTTTCTCTCTATGCTTGATTATATCTCTACGATGGTTCCCTGATGAACTCGTTCACACTTGAGGGCAGAAACATTTCAGTACCAGGTACTCCTTTACCATAGCAATCATGAACTATTAACCCAGCATATAGAGCCCCTATACATATAGAGCCCCTACCTTTTTTTTTTTTTTTATCACATATTGTTCAGCAAGTTAGGGTCTGCCACTGTGATTGGGCCACCATATTAAGGAGGTGAGCACACCAAAAGCGATTCCCCCCTCCCTCCTTTCCAAAAATGTTTTTTGTAATGTCTTCATAAATTTTTCCATAACATATGCATCAAAAGGGAAAAAAATTTTTGCGAGGTAAAATAAAATTAAAAATTAAAAAAGCTATTTTGTAAATTTGGGGTGGTTTCTTTTTTACGCCATTCACTGTGCGGTCAAACTAACAGGTCATCTTGATTCTTATAGCCATTTTCTGACCCCTGTAACTTTTTACTTTTCCACATACCAGTCTGTTTGAGAGCTAATTTTTTGTGCCGTGATCTGTTTTTTGTATTGGTACCATTTGGGTGTTGATCAGACTTTTTAATCGTTTTTTACATCTTACTTTTTTCTGGGATGTGACATGAGCAAAAACATACAATTCTGGGGTTTAGTATTTTTTTTTAAGGGGTATGATGTGATAGAAAAAACACAATTCAAGGTGTTTTTTTTTTTTCACTTTTACCGTACAGGATAAATAATGTTTTATTCTAATAGTTTTGACAATTATGTACGTGCCAATACCAAATATGTTTATTTTTATAATTTTTTATATGGAAAATGGGAAAAGATTAAACTTTTGAAGTGGAAGGGGTTAATGTATGTGGCTTAACCTGTTGAGGACGGAGGTCGTACCTGTATGCCCTCGTCCCACTCCTCTTCTATGACGCGCGCTCAGGAGCTGGGGTCATAGCGGGTCAGTCTCTGCTTTAAACCCTTAAGTTTCAATACATCTTGATGTTTTTAATTGGCACACATAAAAGTTATGTTTTATAAGCTTATCTATGCTACATGTGGTTATGGGACTTGACCCTTAATTCTTAGATAATAGACCCTTTAGACCAGCATTCTATAAGGAATAGAGGGGGAGTCATCAAGATCTGTGCAGAAAAGTTGACCAAAACAACAAATCAAATTTCCGAGACCTTTTAAAAATGAAAGCAGCGATCTGATTGGTTGCTAGGGGCAGCTGGTTGACTTTTCCTCTGCACAAGTTTTGGTGAATCTCCCCCACAGTCCTTATGACTGATCTGTTCGGTAAATAACAGTGGCTGCATTGGTCAGCTTTGCCTGCACTCTGCTTGAATCGTGGCTGCATCACAGTGATTTAAACTACATATTTGAATAGGTGTTGTACCCTCTGCCCAATGCTACTTCGTAAGTGAATCCTTTAAGCATTTGGCCATATTTCTGTCACAGGTTTCACTAGGGGCACACGTACCTCTTATCTTTTTTTGTCACTTAATCATCTGTCAATCACCAAGATAGTGTACTGTTGAGACAACTGCATGTCCTCTGTATTGAGGTGTTGGGAGGATAGCAATGGTTTGCTAAAAATATCCCCAGTAGCCCACCAACAATTCCAACATATAGAACATATGATGAAATGAAAGAAACAGACAAAGCCGATTTACACATGAACTGATGTGGTTTTACTGCATTTGGCCATAATACACCGTCCCGCATTAAGACGGTACAAGAGTCATAGACAAAACCTTTTTGTTACATATGACAGTGTCTATCCAGCCATATTAACTCTTTCTGTTCATTTAATACATGCTTTTCTTCATTGGGCTAGCTGATGTCTGAGCGCAGAATGCAGGTATTAAAAACACTCAGTTGATGTAACTGTGAGTCATTACAACACAATGGGTGTAAATGTTTTTTTTCACACAACAGCGTGAAGGGCAGGCTAAAGGACAAATAAAATTGTAAAACTTTGAAAAGAAACTTCTTCCAGTTAAAGGGTGGGTAGTACCTAAACTGCGGACTCCGGGGCACACTGTGACTTAATGCTACAAACATCAGCTCATGTTTTTAAGCAAATGTCGGTCATGATTTGATTAATTTTTTTTGTATTTTTTTCTGTTAGTTCTGATCATCTTGCTAAATGCTGTAAATGTATTTCAGACTGCGCTTTGCCTTAGAAAAAAGATAAGCAGTGGATATATATGAAGACAACAACTACAACTCTCACAAGCACTAAGCACTGTCATTGGTTAAGTCTTAAAATATCAAAGCGGTTACTAAAAACAAACAAAAATAATGAGTATATCGGTAAAACAGAACACTAGAACGCTAACCAATGTGGTTTTCTTAACCTTTTTTTCATATATTCTTTTACGTTTATCTGGTTAAAGTTAAGTTTCATTTCTTGTAACACTTCTGCTAATAAACTCTAAGTTGAAGCACTAGTGAGATCAGGTTTCGGTTGTCTCAAAGCAATTAAATTAAAGATGTGGTCTCAAATTGCAAGGGAAGTGCTTTACGCTAATATATCCCCTTCTTAATATAAACAGTACTGTGTATTATCTCTTGCTTTAGGATAGTGTTGTCTTCACATAAGACTTGTTTAATGGTATTAGTGATTCGTTTCCTTGTACACGTACACCCTATTGCGTGTTGACAGGTTTATAAGGATGCAGCGGCCGCCGTGAAGCTCCTAGACGACGGCCTTTGAATCCTTGCAGTCCTGAGCGCTGGTGCCTGAGTTAGCCTGCGTATTGTCTGCTTTTTCTCCACGGTGCTTGGCTTGTCTGAAAGATTAATATATTAACAAGATGCTTTAGGGTCCAGGGCTGTACATCTCAAGACATGTTTATTAGCTGATGGCACAGAAGATTCAGAGGTCAACCTAAGGGGTGACATTTTGAAAGGAAACAACAATATTTATGTTCAGATAGCATGATGATGAGATCATGTGGAGACCTATCCCATGGAATTACCGTTTATACCAGGAGGAAACCCAAACCTGTCTATTGAAATATTCTCCCATGTAGCATTTCATGTAAGCATCATAAAGACCAGAATGTAAAATGGGGCATTATTTCACTATCATATCAATATCATCATTTATTTATTAAATAAATTACTAGTGCTTAAAAATTTCCTCTTTTGGCAGGTTATTAAATTGCTACCTCATTCCCCTAGAACAATTCTCTGGGGTGCCAGGCAGGGTTGCACAGCAACATGTCAAGTTTTTCTTTATTTATCAGTGATGGTCTTAATGCTGAGACCCCCCCCCGATAAGGAGAACGAGTGGGGATAAGTGGGATAAGTTTTACTCCCGACTCTCAGCAATCTGTGTCTCACTCAAGTCTTTCATGTTTGAGCACCTACTAGGTCCTGCTAGTGTTACACAGACAGGCCTAATATACTGCAATAAAGCATTATATGATCAATTCCCCTAGTGGGAAGTATTGCAGTGCATTAGATTATAATTTAGCCCAGATTTATCAAAACTGTCCGAAACAAAACTGTCTGATATGCTCAAGGTTTATTTAACCAGAGCTATAAAAGAAATCAAAGGTGTGATTGGTTACTATGGTCAACCCCCGTTTTGGTTTGTTTTGATTCAACTTGACTCTCAAAAATAATTAAAGATCAACAGCATGTGAAATTGATTGTCAGTGTTGCTTCCTGAGTGGACAGTGTGATTTCACAGAAGTGTCATTGACTAATATTGAGTTACATTGTGTTGTTTAAGTGTTCCTTTTGGTTTTTTTTTGAGCAGTGTATATTTATATATCTGCCGAGATCCCCATAAACTGCTTGCAGCAGCCTCCTATTGATTTTAATGGGATTTTTTTTTTGCTTTGTTCATAGACCAGAATTTATATTGCCAAACTTCCGAAGAGGAATTTCTTTCCACTGGAGAAGTCTCGCTGTAGTGAATGGGACAGTGTGTAAAGTTTGCACTGACTTTTTTCATTGTACCTATGATTGCACAACCTCAAAAGGGGTGTGTGTTTCTAGCGCATCGTAGAGTGATCTTCTACAGATATCATATCATATAGTGCACCGTGCTTTCTCTCATTCACTGTACTTACTGGACATGGGGTAAGTCTCAAGTGACTGATCGGTACATACATGGCTCTTTATGCAGTATTTAGATGGAGATGTCGTCTAAATCAAGCAGATGCATGGTGAAAAAAAATCTTTTATTAGAGCATTTTAGCTCCTCTTTAGAAAAAACATCAGTGCAAAGTAATGAAGGGGTTACCCATTGCAACCAATCTGAAACCCAGCTGGCAGCTATGGACATCTTCCGGACTTTTCCCTTATACTGGTTTGGATACATTTTCTACACTATACTCTTGTTAATACAATAAATATTGTAAACATGTTAAACAACTAAAAATGAATAACCTAGGAAACCATAAAAAAAAACACTCACTCAAATGGTCCGTTTTCTTTCATGAGAGCGCCTTCCACGGAATCAAGTCCTTGTTCTGAAAACTGTTTCAAGGCACTTAAAGCTGCCTGCAGAAAACAAAGAGTAGAAGGGAGTTAGTCTTCAAAGGTAGATGCTGTGATACTACAAACGTATTAAAACAGGTAAATAGAAGCCAATTCATACACAAAAATCTTTCCAAGTTATGAAGAGTATAAAATATATCCATATCTGTATTACTACCTATCATTATCTGCATCATGCCACCCATCATCAAGGGCCAAATATACCTAAATACATCCATCCATATGTAAATTCTGGTGTATGATTATTAGTAAGACCTGTAGAAAAAGACGAGGACTGTAATGTCTGTTATATGTATTTAGCATTTTTATACTTTGGGTCCTGTTCAGACATTATGGTCATGTCTGAACAGTTTCTGTGTTTATTTTCCCTGGTTTAGGAAGAGTTAACCTTCCAGCCCTTCAGCACTGGGAGTGTATTTAAATGGGCACTGTCAGATACAAAAACTTTTGATATGTTGTAAAGCATGCAACACCAATAGGTTTTTCAATTGCTTTCATTAGAAAATGTTCAGTATTTCATACTGAAAAAGCAGTCAAACAACTGCACCCCCCCCCCCTGCCTGCTTGGGCACATACGAGTCCTACTGTGTCCATGCGTCATGGACATATTTCCTTGATTGACAGCTGTGAGTGCAGGGCTCACAGCTAGAGGAAAAATCCTCCCACTGTTAGCTTGTGTCCCGCTACTGTCAGTGAGGACAAGCTGGGAGTTGTAGTTTTGCTAATGCAAGGGGAGATGTGAGCAGACAGCATACTGAGGGAGGGGGCGGAGACCTGCACAGTGAGGCCACGCCCCCTCCCTTTGAGAGGAATTCAGACTGCTGAGCTATATTAACCCCTTTAAAGGGGTTATCCAGGAAAAAACTTATTTTTATATATCAACTGGCTTCAGAAAAGTTAAACAGATTTGTAAATTAAAATATGTAGAAAAGATCTCAGCTCATCCCAACCTTCAGGTGGCAGACAAACATGGACATGTAAAAAAATACAAAAATATTGCACATGTAAAAAAGAGAGAGGTCCCAAGCAATAGCGGACGCATTTCTGATCTATTGATTCTTACTCATAGCTTGCTAACACTCAAATGAGGCACACTTTTATACCCAAGGGTGTATTCCTTGATCCAAACAGGGAAGGGAGGGACAGGTTCACATCACATGTGCAAAGTGCTTAAAACCAAAACATATGGGACCGATATATCAAATATAGAGACCAAAATTTTTTATTTTTTTTCATAGTATAATATAATGATCTTAGTAATGTAGAATAAGATCAGTTTTGCTGTTCAAACCATTTGGCTGAGTGCTGTTAGAGAGATCCATACTGTTTCTCTGTTGTGGAGGGATCGAATGTGATCACCTCCCCTTTTTCCTTGTTTAACTCTCTCAATGCCTGAGAAGCGGAAAGAGGTCAAGTCTGAATTGTGACATAGCAGAAAATCTTTGGACACATTAGAGATGCCCGAAATCAAGGGACCAGCTGCATGCCTGATGTGCTCCTGCATGCGTTTTTTTTAGGGATCTTTTGGTAGATCCTACATATATGAGATGGCAAGTTGTGCACATCACCTTATACACAACAAAGGGGCTGTCACAATTAATAAAGTCTTGTATGATATGGTTTTTACCATCAATTGACCCTTCCACTTTGTAGCATTTTTCAGCAAAAGGGCAGACCACACAGCGTGTGTGGCCACATTTATGAAAACCCTTGGTGCTTAGCCAATGTGTATGGGCACTTGCGGTATCTACCATGCTCGGAACGAGGAGGTTAGACAGCGTAGGTGCACGTCTTGCTGCGAATCTTACGCCCGGTTTAATAATCTCACCCACCACCGGATCGGTGGACAATAAAGGTAAGTGTTTCATGATGATACGTTTGATATCATTAAATTGTAAACTAAAAGTAGTTACAAAAGTCGGTCATGTGAAGTGCGGCTTTTCTGCTTACTGTTTAAAAGATGTTTACGATCCATCTGATCCACTCATGATCGGGCTTTTTTCAGCAGCCAGCCAGGATAGCCACGCGCTGTCAAGCGTGTGCACACTTGATCAGCTTCCCTCAGGAACACCTCTGTTGAGGAGCTGTTCCATTTTACACGTATCAGCTCCCCAACCGGGATTGCAGATATTGTGTTCTTAGAGTGGCAAGAATTGGCTCTCAGGATGGTGTTACCTGTAACTTTTTTTCTGTATGGATCTATCTCTATTTTACCTGTCACATTATTACCTCTCAGGGTTATGTCCAAAAAGGGGATTTCATTCTTGGACTCTGTCTTACAACCTCTGGTAGTGCAATGTCCAAGTTACATTAAGGACACAAAACACCTACTCAACATTATGGATGGATTCACATGGAGCGACTCTTTGTCATGGCTCACCTGTGACATAGAGTCGCTCTATTCCAGTATCCCACAGGATCTAGCATTAGCAGCTATCTCTGAAATTTTGAATAGGTTTTCTAAATATTCTTTGGATTTAAAGCACTTTATTATTGAGGTTGTGGATTTTGTGTTAAAACACAATTTTTTTATGTTTGGGAGTGACTTATTTGCAGCGCACAGGTGCTTCAATGGGCGCAAAATCTTCACCTGCTCTAGCCAACCTTTTTGTTTTCTGGTGGGAGGAACAATTTATTTTTTGTAATTCCAATGTGTTTTCCACATGCCTTTCATGGTATGGGAGGTATGTGGCTGACATCATCATAGTATGGTCATCTGATTGTTGTACTGTAAATGCAATTATGGATTATTTAAACTCTAACCACTTTAATCTAAAGTTCACACATACTTGGTTCAAGAATGAAATCCCCTTTTTGGACATAACCCTGAGAGGTAATAATGTGACAGGTAAAATAGAGATGGATCCATACAGAAAAAAAGTTACAGGTAACACCATCCTGAGAGCCAATTCTTGCCACTCTAAGAACACAATATCTGCAATCCCGGTTGGGGAGCTGATACGTGTAAAATGGAACAGCTCCTCAACAGAGGTGTTCCTGAGGGAAGCTGATCAAGTGTGCACACGCTTGACAGCGCGTGGCTATCCTGGCTGGCTGCTGAAAAAAGCCCGATCACGAGTGGATCAGATGGATCGTAAACATCTTTTAAACAGTAAGCAGAAAAGCCGCACTTCACATGACTGTCCGACTTTTGTGACTACTTTTAGTTTACAATTTAATGATATCAAACGTATCATCATGAAACACTTACCTTTATTGTCCACCGATCCGGTGGTGGGTGAGATTATTAAACCGGGCGTAAGATTCGCAGCAAGACGTGCACCTACGCTGTCTAACCTCCTCGTTCCGAGCATGGTAGATACCGCAAGTGCCCATACACATTGGCTAAGCACCAAGGGTTTTCATAAATGTGGCCACACACGCTGTGTGGTCTGCCCTTTTGCTGAAAAATGCTACAAAGTGGAAGGGTCAATTGATGGTAAAAACCATATCATACAAAACTTTATTAATTGTGACAGCACCTTTGTTGTGTATAAGGTGATGTGCACAACTTGCCATCTCATATATGTAGGATCTACCAAAAGATCCCTAAAAAAACGTATGCAGGAGCACATCAGGCATGCAGCTGGTCCCTTGATTTTGGGCATTTCTAATGTGTCCAAACATTTTCTGTTATGTCACAATTCAGACTTGACCTCTTTCCGCTTCTCAGGCATTGAGAGAGTTAAACAAGGAAAAAGGGGAGGTGATCACATTCGATCCCTCCACAACAGAGAAACAGTATGGATCTCTCTAACAGCACTCAGCCAAATGGTTTGAACAGCAAAACTGATCTTATTCTACATTACTAAGATCATTATATTATACTATCAAAAAAAAAAAAAAAAATGTTTTGGTCTCTATATTTGATATATTGGTCCCATATGTTTTGGTTTTAATCACTTTGCACATGTGATGTGAACCTGTCCCTCCCTTCCCTGTTTGGATCAGGGAATAAACCCTTGGGTATAAACGGGTGCCTCATTTGAGTGTTAGCAAGCTATGAGTAAGGATCAATAGATCAGAAACGCGTCAGCTATTGCTTGGGACCTCTCTCTTTTTCTACATGTGCAATATTTTTGTATTTTTTTACATGTCCATGTTTGTCTGCCATCTGAAGGTTTTTAATATGGAAGATTCCTGAATAAAAGTCAAGTTTTATGCGTCTACTTGCTGGCCTTTTTCGCATTGTTCCTAGATTTGTAAATTACTTCTATTAAAAAGTCTTAATCCTTTCAGTACTTATGAGCTTCTGAAGTTAAGGTTGTCCTTTTCTGTCTAAGTGCTCTCTGATGACAGGTGTCTTGGTAACCGCCCAGTTTAGAAGAGGTTTGCTATGGGGATTTGCTTCTAAACTGGGCGTTTCCCGAGACACGTGTCATCAGAGAGCACTTAGACCGAAAAGAACAACTTTAACTTCAGAAGCTCATAAGCACTGAAAGGATTAAGATTTTTTAATAGAAGTAATTTACAAATCTGTTTAACTTTCTGGAGCCAGTTGATATATATATAAAAGTTTTTCCTGGATAACCCCTTTAAGGACACAGCCCATTTTTAACTTAAGGAGGCAGCCGTTTTTTGCAAATCTGACCTCTGTCACTTTAAGCATTAATAACTCTTCGATGCTTTAACTTATGAATTTGATTCCAAGAATATTTTTTCGTGACATATTCTACTTTACGTTAGTGGTAAATTTTTGGCGATACTTACATCATTTCTTGGTGAAAAATTCCAAAATTTCATGAAAAAATTCTGCATTTATTTTTACTTTGAAACTCTCTGCTTGTAAGGAAAATGAACATACCAAATAAATTATATATTGATTCACATACACAATATGTCTAATTTATTTTGGCATCATAAAGTTGACATTTTTTTTTTACTTTTTGAAGATGTTAAGTGGCTTCAAAATTTAGCAGCAATTTTCCAGTGCAGTTTTTCATGAAAATTTAAAAATCCGAATTTTTCAGTGACCAGTTCAGTTTGAAATGGATTTGAGAGACCTCTCTGTGAGAAATGTCCCATAAATGATCCCATTAAATAAACTATACCCTCAAAGTATTCAAAATGACATTCAGAAAGTTTGTTAACCACTTAGGTGTTTCACAGGAATAGTAGCAAAGTGAAGGAGAAAATTCAAATTCTTAAAATTTTACACTTACATTGTAGAGCCCTTTTTAGAATTTTTACAAGGGGTAAAAGGAGAAAAAGCGCCCCAAATTTGTAACCCAATTTCTCTCGATGAAGGAAATACCTCATATGTGAATGTAAAGTGCTCTGTGGGTGCACTAGAGGGCTCAGAAAGGAAGGAGTGACAATGGGATTGTTGAGAGCAAATTTAGCTGAAATGGTTTTTTGGTATGTTGCATTTAGAAAGCCCCCATGGTGCCAGAACAGAAAAAAACACACCCTCAAGGAATGTAACAAAGGGTACAGTGAGCCTTAACACCCCACAGGTGTTTGACGAGTTTTCGATAAAATGTGAGGTGTAAATGAAAAAAAAAATTCCACAAAAATGCTGGTTTTTACCCAAATTTACAATTTTTACAAGGGGTAATAGGAGAAAATGCCTCCCAAAATTTGTAACCCAATTTCTTCTGAGTATGGAAATATCCCATGTGTGGACGTAAAGCACTCTGCGGGCGAACTGCAATGCTCAGAAGAGAATGAGCCACAGCAAAAAAAAAGCCCCACATGGCATAGTATTTTGGAAACTACACCCCTCAAGGCATGTAACAAGGGGTACAGTGAACCTTAATACCGCACAGATGTTTGACGAATTTTCACTAAATTTGGATGTGAAAACGAAAATTGACTGGCATTTGACAGATCGTTGGAACAGTGGGCTGTGCAAATGAAAATTTTTCATTTTCACGGACCACTGTTCCAAAAAATCTGTCAGACACCTGTGGGGTGTAAATACTCACTGTATCCCTTATTACATTCTGTGAGGGGTGTAGTTTCCAAAATGGGGTCACATGTGGGGGGAGTCCACTGTTCTGGCCCCATGGGGGGCTTTGTAAATGAACATGGCCTTCAATTCATGCCAAATTTTCTCTCTAAAAGCCAAATGGCGCTCCTTCTCTTCTGAGCATTGTAGTTCGCCCGTAGAGGACTTTACATACACATTTGGGGTATTTCCTTACTCAGAAGAAATGGGGTTACAAATTTTGGGGGCCTTTTTTTTTTTTTTTTTTTTTTACTTTTACCCCTTGTGAAAATGAAAACTTTGGGGTAACACCAGCGTTTTAGTGAAAACTTTTTTATTTTTTCATTTTCATGTCCAACTTTAAAAATTTGTCAACCACCTGTGGGGTGTTAAGGCTCACTATGCCCCTTGTTACATTCCGTGAGGGATGTAGTTTCCAATATGGGGTGTTTTTTTTTGTTTGCGTTTATGTCAGAACCGCTGTAACTATCAGCCACCCCTGTACAAATCACCAATTTAGGCCTCAAATGTACATGGTGCGCTCTCACTCCTGAGCCTTGTTGTGTGCCCGGAGATTACTTTACGCCCACATATGGGGTATTTCCGTACTCAGGAGAAAATGCGTTTACAAATTTTGGGGGTCTTGTTTTTCTTTTTCCTCTTGTGAAAATGAAAAGTATGGGGCAACACCAGCATGTTAGTGTAAAAAATGTAATTTTTTAACACTAACATGCTGGTGTAGACCCCAATATTTCATTTTCATAAGGGGTAAAAGGAGGAAAAGCCCGCCAAAATTCGTAACACAATTTCTGCCGAGTACGGAAATACCCCATATGTGGCCCTAAACTGTTGCCATGAAATACGACAGGGCTCCGAGGTGAGAGTGTGCCATGCGCATTTGAGGCGTTAATTACGGATTTGCATGGGGGCGGACATGGATGCAAGCGTTACTCTTGCCTCCTCCACCACAAATACCCTTCACCAGTGTTTCCCAAACAAGGTGCCTCCAGCTGTTGCAAAACTCCCAGCATGCCTGGACAGTCAATGGCCGTCCGGCAATGCCGGGAGTTGTTGTTTTGCAACAGCTGGAGGCTCTGTTTTGGAAACGCATTTTTATTGGGGGGGGGGGGGGGTAATTGTGTAAGGTTGTATATGTAGTGTTTTTACTTTTTATTTTGTGTAGTTCAGTGTAGTTAGTGTTTTTAGGGTACATTCACACGGGCGTGGGTTTACAGCGAGTATCCCGCTGGGAGTTTGAGTTGCGGTGGAAAATTTGCCGCAGCTCAAACTTGCATTGAGAAACTCACTGTAAAGCCGTCCGTGTGAATGTACCCTTTACATTCACATTGTCGGGGGTAGGGGGTGTTTACGGGTGCAAACCTCCGACTGTTGCAAAACTACAACTCTAAACATGAACTGACAACTGGAGGCACACTGTTGGGAAAACACTGAATTAGGTAACAGACTAACTCCGTGTTTACCCACCAGTGTGCCTCCAGCTGTTGCAAAACTACAACTCCCAGCATGTACTGACAGCCGCTTGTTGCCGGGCATGCTGGTACTTTTGCAAGATCTGGAGGGCCACAGTTTAGAGACCGCTTCACAGTGATTTCCCAACTGTGGTCCTCCAGATCTTGCAAAACTACAAATCCCAGCATGCCCAGACAGCAAATGGCTGTCTGGACATGCTGGGAGTTGTAGTTTGGCAACAGCTGGAGGATCACAGTTTGGCAACCACTACACAGTGGTATCCAAACAGTGGTCCTCCAGATGTTGCAAAACTACAACTCCCAGCATGCCCAAACTGTCTGGACATGCTGGGAGTTGTAGTTTTGCAACTTGTTAGAGGGAGGGCACATTTCCCGGCATCTCCACGCACCTGCCATCGCCGCCCCCGGACCTCCGGATCTCCGCGCACCCATCGGACCTCCGGATCTCCGCGCACCTGCCATTGCCGGACCTCCGGATCTCCGTGCACCCGCCATTGCCTGCCGCCAGACCTCCGATGTAGTGAACACACACACTCGCCGCCCCTGCACACCCGATCACGATAATCAAATGGGGTCCCGGGGTGTCGGGCGGGAGTGGTCTCCCGCTGGGCACCCGGGGACTGTAGCTAATTAACCCGATCAGTGCCGCGGGAGCACGCATTTAATGAACTCCGCCTTTATACGGCAGAATGCGCAAAGGTATCGCCGTATAAATGCGGCGTTCTGCACGAAGGGGGTTAAGCAGAACTTCTCACCTGCCGGAGACAACCGGAGATGAAAAGTTCAACCCGCGGGATGCAGCAGCAGCTGCAATTATGTGAACGACAGGTATACCCGTCGTTCTGCACGAACCCACTTCAGCAGCCGACAGGCATACCCGTCGTTCTGCGTAAAGGGGTTAAAAGTGTAATAAAAAAAAATAAATTGTGCTAGACACATAAAATGTTGATGTACATGGTCAGGATTAGGTACTGAGTGATATATTAAAAAAAAAAATATTTTGTTGGATCTGACTGGTACGCTTTAAGGCCTCTTCAGCTGTTGCTCTAGGGTGGTACTTAAACCTGTTACTCTGACTACGTTTGCATTATGTTCACTATGTCTGTTTAAGCACATGTATCCTGAGTTTTACCATGATTATCTGTCCTGTCTGATATCTAGATTTTAGCCTGCTTTGTTCTAGTACCCTTGTCAAGTTTTAGTATTCTTGTATTGTTCGTTCTACATATGCTTTGTGTTTCCCGAGTCTGTATTCGGAGTCCTGTTTTGACCCTTGTTTGATCTTGGATCTCCCCTAGAATAGAATCCTGTTCTGAGCCTTGTGCTAATAGGTCTATCTGGGAGTGAGTTAGCCTTGTGTCTGTACCTGTGTTTGCTTCTATTTAGGATTTTTGTTTCCTCCTAAGCTAGTATCCTGTCCACACTGTCGAGTGTGCCCGCTAGCTAGGTGCCTATTTGGCTTTAGTATTGATGCCCCTCCATTATTGTAGTGGGGTGTCTAGTGTGTTTCTTGTTCTGAGTCCAGTGTGAACAGTGCTCTTGATTTCCTTACCTGTTTAGTGTTCTGACATTCAGTTAACCTGTTCTTCCCCTGCATCTCCTGGTTTTGTCTGCTGTATACTTATCCTCATATCTAGTTTTGTTCATATTATCTTATCTGCCATTAATCTTGATCCCGGTTTCTGGACTGTATGTTAGTATGCAATATCCTGTCTTGATATGTCTGTCTGTTATGTTCCTGACTTGTTCCTCTTTTGCCCATGCGCAGTATAGGGACCGTCCTCATGGTTGTCGATCCGTCAATTAGGGCGGATGGGCAATAGGAAGGGACAGCGGTTGTAGGGACAGTTAGGGTTCACTAACTCCCTGCAGGCCCCTTTCATGACAGGGACACTACGGAAGAACAAGTGACAGTGTATGCTAGATGTTTTATGATAACAGTGATGTTATATGTAGTGTTCTGTACCTACAGGCTCCTGGAATGTGAATCGAGTACTGGACCCATTAACCCCTTAAGGACGACCTTAATGACCAGGCTCTTTTTTTCTTATTTGACTTAGTCTCCTTAAATAGTAATAACTTTATAACACTTTTTCTGAGCGGAGCGATTCTAAGATAGTTTTTTGTGACATATATAAGTGGTGCATTTTTTGTTGACATGCAGCATTTTTTGTGAAAAACTTTAAAATATCGTGAAAAACAGGAACATCTGATGTTTTTTTATGATACTTTTTTAATGGTATTCACTGTGCAGTAAAAGTGATGATATATTTATTCTGTGGGTCAGTACGATTATGGCGATACCCATTTTATATAGCTTTCTATGTCCTTTTTCCTTTTCTGAGCAAAATTCTTTTTCTGCCATTCATTTTCCAGCAGCCGTAACTATTATTTTTCGTCCGACGCCATTGAGTGAGGGCTTATTTTTAGCAGGATGAGCTTTACTTTTTATTGGTATCAATTTTGCCATACATGCTTCCTTTTGATCTTTTTTTATTCCGCTATTTGTACCAAAATTGGCAAATTTAGCTAATTTTTTTTTTTGCGGTGTTCACCGTGCGGGATAATTTACATTATAGTTTTATAGTACACGTCATTATGGGTTTTTATTGGGAAAAGGGCATTTTAGTTTTTTTACACTTCATACATGTACTGAACAACCTTTTATTATTTTATTTTTCACTTTTTACAGCTTATACTATTCTGCAATACATTTGTACTGCAGCACAGTACGACCTGATGAGCTGCACACACTACAGTCTGTGCAACCCAGCCTCTGGCTAGATTTCACAGGCTTCCATAGCAGGCAGACAGGAGGTCATCAGCTGCCCTCCTGCTGCCATAGCAACCAAGGGCGACCCGCAATCGTATCGCGGTGGCGCCACTGCCGTTGTTGAACATGTGTAGCGCACTCCCCCTGTCAACACCATAGATGCCATGATCAGGATTGATCACGGCATCTATGGGGTCAATGCTGCCGGGACCGGCCCCGCCAGGGGTTAATGCTGCTGGGATCGTGGCCCCGGCAGCTGCGGCCGGACCCCGGCTGTGATTGACAGCCGGGTCCCACCGCCGATCTTCTGCGCTGCCCGTGGCAGTGCAGGAGATCGCAAGGAAGTATGCATACGTCCCAGCACGCAAACATATTGGGTGCTGGGACGTATGCATACGTCCTATAGCAGGAAGGGGTTAATACCTATTTCTGCTTTTAGTTCTACATCCACTTTTCCCTATTTTAGTTATCTATCACGATTAGAGATGAGTGAAGTTACAGTGATTCGATTCGTCACGAACCTTGCGGCTTGGCGTCACGAACCTCGCGGCTTGGCGTCACGAACCTCGCGGCTAGGAGACTCTCTCCTAGGACTGTATCCACTTTTTCCAGCCCACCGGAGCACCTGAAAGCTGAACTAATTCGTGCAGGATAAAGTCAGCAACTGCTGAGCTGAGAAGTTTGTAACGAATTGAATCACTGTAACTTCGCTCATCTCTAATCACGATCTCCATCTTCTAATGTAACTTCTTCATAATCTTTATCTTGTTCACTACTTCTTTAGCTTTAATTCTCTCTGTCTTCTTCCCTACATTGAGTTATAATTCTCTATTTCTATCTACTTACCTTATGTTTACCTACTATCTCATACTGTCATTATCTCTCTGATATCTATCTTTGTCTAATCCATCTACAAAAAAAAGGACAAAAAGCTGAAATATTCATCTCAATTTCAGCCACACAAAATCCTATCTGCAATAAAGTTTTCTAAATACAAGTAGTTCATCCATACCCATTAAACATTCTGAACTCCAATTGTCACCCACACAAGACTGTAAGTACTTCACATTCTTAAAACTAAAGCGTGGCAAAACAAGTTCCTAATGTAGCCTGTACCTAGTCAAATCTTTCACCACCAATCGTTTGCTTGAAGCCCAGTGTCAGGCAAGCATCTTCTTATGGTTTCCGTAGACACAGTTTGATGCCATAGGATTGGTATGTGATCATGAATTTTACTCGCAGTACAGATTGGATCATTACGTGCCCGTCTTCTAATCTGATGATCCATCCATGTACATGTTCGCCTCTGTGCACCTCCTGCTCTCAGTCCAGTTCATTGTTGGCCTCCCAACCATTAAGACATCAAACAATGAACAGTGCTCACCACTCAGCCTACAATGTAGTGATCTCCTGGAGTAATAAGCCAAGGTCTCACAGTTCAAGGATTCTGTCCTGCTCAGTTTCTCACAAGTGGCGATAAGTGGCATGTCGACGTACAGGAGGCATTACGCAATCATACTGTATGGACTTGATCCTATTTGTGGAGTTTTATGTGGCTATAACTATATAATAACTATATACAGTAGTATAACATAACTATATACTTTTGAACTATACTATTAAAGTTTTATCCCCACACCCAAAGCAGGGCAACTTTTAGACAATGTGTGGCCCTGGCTAGAATTAAAATGGGGCCCCAAATACTGAAATATTGCACACACACGACAGTGAACTTTCATAAATTCAGAAGGCATTGAACTAGGGTTGTTGCCAGGGTCTGAAAAAATCATCCCTAAGTCACGTATCAAAACTACACAAATAATAATGTATACATAAATATCAAACAACAATGCAAAAGAGAAATAAGTCGTACTCATCCAATTGTAGTGAAGTTCAGTCAATGCTTTATTCAAAGCATGCGTGCAGATGTACAGTAAAGCACATGCGGGAAGGCAGAGGATACTCTCTCAGACACGGAGGTATACCACAGAAGGCTACTAGTTTCACATCATAGAGACGGCCCAGGTACACTGTGTACCTGGGCCGGAAGAAGCGTTTCTAAGATGTGAAACTAGTAGCCTTCTGTGGTATACCCCTGTGTCTGAGAGAGTATCCTCTGCCTTCCCGCATGTGCTTTACTGTACATCTGCATGCATGCTCTGAATAAAGCATTGACTGAACTTCACTACAATCAGATGAGTAGGACTTATTTCTCTTTTGCATTGAAGTTATACTGCTTATCCAAACCTGGTCTGCACCCTCAAGGAGGTTCCTTCTGTGTATCCAGTATGTAGGGAGTTTAACCCTTTGGCTAACAGAGCACAGCAGTGCTTGATTGCCTTTGTTTCTACATTATTGTTATAAATATCAAACAATACCACTCTACTAGGACAGATACAGGGGCATAACTATAGTAGGAGGTTCAGGGTTGTCAGCGCGGTAGGAGGCCAGCGCTATAAATTAAGCTAAGACTCAGATTTTGCACTGGGGCCCAGAAATTTCAGGTTACACCATACATTGATTAACAACTACTTCAATATGGTTACAGAAAGAAAAAGAAAAACAAACAAACAAACATGCAAATAATAATGCCACATCATGACCACTACATAGTGACTGAATACCACCACCAGACCCTTAGTATAAAAAATCACTATACAGGTACCAATATTCTCCACATACAATAACCATATAGTGATAGATACCAACACTACACAGGTTCTGCAGACCTGTAAGTAAGGGGTGGGGTAGTCGTACAGCAGAGTGATTCCGTATATACAGGACCTTTACCTGCACATATCCCTTTCGGGTGAAGCTGTACTTTATAACCAACACCTGCTCTAATAATGCTGTGTAAATGCAATTGTCCCCATGAGCAGCATTTACATTTACTGATCATTTTTATGATGACGCGATTGCTCCAGTTCAGCAATAAACAGTTGCTTCTTTATTTATCAGTCAATGGGGGACAGTTATTGTTTGCTTTGGTAAGCGGGTTTTGAAGGCATTTTTTGCTTTAGTTTTGCTTATGTGTTACATATTTATCATACTGTCACAGGGAGTTGATAACTTTGGAGCACAAATGCTAAACAAAATTCTCAGTTGCGACTTTTTTTTTAAAGGGATTTGAGACTTTTTTTTTTGCCTACGTGACATTCACACATCATACATATGTGACCACTGCAAAGTGAAAACTAAAAATGCTTAGGTAAGGCTGTTTGCAACTTTATGCCTACCCACAATAAAAAAAAAGGCTTAGTCGCACATGCGACTTTTTGTGCATCTTGATAAATGTCCCCCAATATATTAATGATTTCTCACATACATGCCGATCATAATAATAATGGGCCAGTGTAAACAAGGCTGGAGGAGGTGTTGTAACAGTGAACAGTTCAATGAACGGTGAAAGCAAAGTCACAGGAAGAGGGGAAAGAGATGTTTCTTAAGGGAGCACAGGAATGCCACTTAAAGTTGCACTGGTACCTCTGCTAGCAGCCATTAGCTGCCAAAAGGTTCACTATAAGATGTTGTAGGCTGCTGCCAATTTTCTCCTGACCCACTGTAAAATAGGGGCTCAAGGGGGCCCCGGCCCTGCCCATGTGCCACAGATTGGAGCTAGGTGCTGAGAAATGTAATCAATTGCAGATCTTAGCAAGGCCACCTGCTATGTATAAACAACAACTTGCCACCAATAGAGTCCTTGGCAGCAGCCAACTTTGTCCTTCCTCTGATCCAAATGATAAGATTCAACTACGCCAGTCTAAAAACATTATGTATGAATATGCACTGATAAAGCCTGGCAATTAAACCCCAACTCCCACAGAAAAAACACTTTCCTACAATCTGGAAGCAATATCTGGAATATTTTCTATACAAACACCTACGTTAGTCATAAGCTCTCCATCAAAACCTTGTAGTCGCCAACAAAAGCTTCAACTGTGGCCCAGAACAGGGCACTAAGGGAGTCTCTAGAATGATGCTGTACAGCAAAATGAAACCTCAGAGGCATAAGTTAAAATATAAGGTATCCATATGGATTCAACCATTATGAGAGTAAAAAAAAAGTCTGAATCCATATGCTTATGGTTTCTAATGATATGAACGCCTCCATTTGTAGGAATAATATAAGGTTAAAAATATCTTGGAAAATACAAGTGACTGGGCACAAAAACAAACAATGAAAAGAAAAAGGTTCCAATATATTTGGAATAAAAGTCTACATGACACCTCTATCTCCAAGCAGTACAATTTCAAAGTGGTGAACTGTTTGTAAGATAAAGCTATAGAAGCCCTTTAAGTGAAAGGTATTTATGTTATTTGCCTTACAAATAAAGTACAGACGCGATGTTAAATTCTATTTTTCACGTTATGCTGCTAAAACCCTTAGTGATATGTTAGGAGCAAATAAGGTAACAACATTCTAAAAGGCAACACACACACCCAGGGGAGTCATTAACACAACGCCGGAGGAGTCAAACCAATGATTACGGCCTGAAACAAAATGGAGCAAGGTGCCAAAGGCACAACTGTGTCAAAAATGCGGCAAGGGGAAAGCTTTTTAATTATACTTGATACCACTTGAATGGTGTTTGAAAAGCTGTCTCCTGCTGATGAGAAATGTTCAGCCTTGAAACCTTCAAGAGCAACGAAAATTCATCTGGCATTTTCCGGAGCAGAGGAAAGGTTAATAACAGATTGGCAAATGGCGGGGAATGTTTGCGCCCTCCAGTTCATTAAGACATGACTCTGCCATAATTTACACAAATACATAAAGAGATATTTCTACTCTACAAATATTTAACAATTGCATTGTGAGCTAATTCCCACAGGTTCTTGAACAGATGTTAAAATTTTTATGTATAACTTGTTTTAGACATTTCAGTGGTGCCAAAATGCAGATGCCAGCGGGACACTGTTTGTTTTGGCTTCACCTTCTCTTATAAATATGCAGCCGTATCGGCACGAAGTAAAAATTCGCCTTCAGGGAATTTAATTTCTATCTCTCCATCCGTCAATCAAGCGTTCACAGTTTGTGCAAAATGTATGTTTGGACACAATAAAAATGTCCACATAAATTCATGTCTTACAGGGCATGCTGCATATATTTCACTGCTTCATGTAGCGCTTCTTAGTCACAAGGTTTATTTGGGAATACACTATTACATTTCCTTTAGGAACTAAATTATAATGTCCTAATCACAGCATTTTAAATCGGAAATCATTCCCTGACTGTCCACATAATGCTGACAAAAGCTTTTTTCAAAATAGTTTTTTTTTTTTTCTAGTGCCATGTCCTTTATCGGTATTTCTACAAGGGCCTTGGTGCAACTGAAATATGTGCCATCTGGCAAGTTCTCGTCTAAAATATTATAAAAATCTGTAATATAATATAAAGAGGTATTCCACTGATCAACAGTGATGGCATACCCATAGTATGTTATCAATTGATAGCCTGTGTCTAAAGCTGAGACAATAGAGGACAAAGACCAGCAATAACAAAGCAGTCTCCACTGAAGTCTAGGCAAAAGTAATATAAACATCTATGGAAGACACAGGAATATACATCTTTTACTTGGCTGTTGCAATCACTCCATTTATAGGCTTTAATAGAGACTCCATCATGGATTATCTGTCCTCTTTACCATTTATTTTCTGTGGGCATAGTAGTGTTAAATAGGCATTGTCATATGAACAGACTTTACATAGATCAGTACTAGCAAATTTAAGAAACTTTGTAATATATCTTTATTTGACAAGATTTTTTCTTTCTCCTGTTATCAATCTTCTTTCACCCCTCCTATGAGACTGTATTACATTCTAAAAATAAGCTCAGCTTTTTTCTGTTTCTGCAAGACAAGCAATACAAGTATACAGAAGGAGCTCTGTTCACCAGCTCTGGGGAAACTGCAAATTAGAAGTATAGCATGCAGAGCAGAAATCTGCTAAAAATACTTTATACAAGTTACATGTTGGGCATCTTATCATGAAAGGTCACCTGAAATAACAAACATGATTTAAAGGAGTACTCCGGCGCGCACTTTTTTCCTTTTATCCCGTCCGGGCTGCAAAATAAAAGAAAACACACTTTCTCTTACCTGCCAACGAGCCCCCGGAGCTCCGGTACAGGTGTTCGGTCCTCGGGGGCTCGTTGGCAGGTAAGAGAAAGTGTGTTTTCTTTTATTTTGCAGCCCGGACGGGATAAAAGGAAAAAAGTGAGCGCCGGAGTACTCCTTTAATGGGAGCTTGCTCTTGAAAGGAGTCTATCAAGAATTCTTGGCATATCCACTAGTTATGTCATAAATTATTATTTTTATGAGAATACTCTGGTGCCATGTTTTGCGACATCATAACAGAGTCTTGCAATGCATTTTTTGGTTGCATGGTTTGTGCAGATAGAAAATGTTAAAGGGGTACTCTGGTGAAAATCTTTTTTTCTTTTAAATCAACTGGTGGCAGAAAGTTAAACATATTTGTAAATTACTTCTATAAAAAAAATCTTAATCCTTCCAGTACTTATTAGCTGCTGAATTCTACAGAGGAAATTCCTTTCTTTTTGGAACACTGATGACATCACGAGCACAGTGCTCTCTGCTGACAATCTCTGTCCATTTTAGCAACCATGCATAGCAGATCTATGCTAAGGGCAACAGGGTGGCTCAGTGGTTAGCACTGCTGCCTTGCAGTGCTGAGGACTTCGGTTCAAATCCCACTAAGGACAACAATAAATAAAGCATTATTATTATAATAACATCAGCAGAGAGAACTGTGCTCGTGATGTCATCAGAGAGCATTCCAAAAAGAAAAGAATTTCCTCTGTAGTATTCAGCAGCTAATAAGTACAGGAAGGATTATGATTATAATTTACAAATATGTTTAACTTTTTGTCACCAGTTGATTTAAAAGAAAAAAGGTTTTCACCGGAGTACCCCTTTAAAGCCATGTGTATTATCAGCGCAAGCCAAAAACTGCATCACAAAACTGCAGTAAATTGTACACAGTTTAGACTACATGTGCCTTTCAGTACATGAACATACACCCTTAAACATACAAAATAACCTATTTGGATAGGTTTCTATAAGCTATTAAAATGCTCAGACACATGTTCTTCATATACATTTAACTTCATAAGCATTTCTATGGCTAGGAAAAAATAATTTGGGAAATGTCCTACTCATGCACTCACAAATGTATCTTTACAAAAGAGATATATTCTGTATTGTTAAACAGTGTGGGAATCCTTGTTTCAGTTCGTACACTTCAAGGACCACCATGCCTCAGTCTTCCTGGACTTAAGGGTGAATGTCATGATCAGTTTACATACTAGAAGCTTGGAAATCCCAAAAAAAGATCTGTGAAGAGTGTCTTGGTAAACATCTTAAATCCCAGACATGATATAAAATACAATTTAAAGCCTTTGGACTGCAGTAGCCTGTGATTATTTTACAATGTTACTATCTATTACTAATGAGTTTTGGGAAAGTTTTTGTGCTAATCTGAGTTGTATTTAAACATTCATAAGAACAATTGCTCCTGCAAAGTAAAATGACATGAAATAATTACTCTCCATAGAGGTTTCATGGGCCTAATTAGAAACACATGGTCATGCTTATCTGTTATAACAAGTACATTCTACAGCCAAAAAACTAAAAAGTAGCAATGACTGGTTCGTATCTCAGCTCAACAACGCTGTGTTTGTGTTACAGCTTTATAAACAAAACAAAAAGTTTTACTGGTGAAGGAAATTAAGGCAATAGAGTGAGTCTATTTGTAAACCATTCAGAAAGTAAAGTGATATTATGAATCAGATCTCAACAATACAACAAAACCATACAAGTAAGTGGCGCACTTTCAGTAAGGCCACATGTCTACAAAACGGATGCGACTCCTGGGCTGACCATGGGTTTAGGGCTGTGAACTGATCTATGATGCTTTCAGATCAGTAGACTTGTAGGCAGGCCTCCATTTTATGGAAATGTGAATTGGGATTTGGGTGTAATACAAGTGTGAGCAGTAAACTTCACGTATGGGATTCTTCCGCTTTACTTGTTATCCTGATCTGGTTGTTCAACTCACAACTGGATCTCAGAACCAGCCATGGGCTCATCCCCTTAAAGGGGTTGTGCGCTGCCCTGCCTTTCGGAGCTCCGCTCGCAGCGTCCGGAAGGTCATTACTCCAAACGCTGTGTGCGGGCTTCTGTGTTCGCGGCCGCCCCCTCATGACGTCACGCCCGCCCCCTCAACGAAAGTCTAAGGGAAGGGGGCGCTGTCACGCCCCCTTCCCATAGACTTTGGTTGAGGGGCCGGGCGTGACGTTACGAGGGGGCAGGAGTGATGTCACGAGGGGGCAGCCGCGAACACGGAAGCCCGCACACAGCTTTCGGAGTAATGAACTTCCGGACGCTGCGAGCGGAGCTCCGAAAGGCAGGGCAGCGCACAACCCCTTTAAAGGGGTACTTTGCCCCTAGACATCTTATCCCCAGGGTACCGCTGCTGGGGACCCACGGGATCTCGGCTACGGCTCCCCGCTATCATTACTGCACAGAGAAGACTCGCTCTGTGCGTAATGACCAGCGATACAGGGGCCGGAGCATTGTGACGTCATGGCCCGCCCCCATAATGCAAGTCTATGGGAGGTGGCGTGATGGCTGCCACGCCCCCTTCCGTAGACTTGTATTGATGGGCGGGCCGTTACATCACGAGGGGGTGGAGCCGTGACATAACGATGCTCCGGCCCCTGTATTGCCCGTCATTACGCACGGAGCGAGTCTGCTCTGTGCAGTAATGATAGCGGGGAGCCACAGCCGAGATCCCGGCGATCTGACATCTTATCCCCTATCCTTTGGATAGGGGATAAGATGTCTAGGGGCGGAGTACCCCTTTAAGGACCAGACCCATTTTGGCCTTAAGGGCCAGACCAATTTTATTTTAGCATTTCCGTTTTTTCCTCCTCGCCTTCTAAAAATCATAACTTTTATATTTCCATCCACAGACCCATATGAGGGCTTGTTTTTTGCGTCACCAATTGTACTTTGTAATTACATCACTTATTTTACCATAAAATGTACAGTGCAACCAAACAATTATTATTTATGTGGGAAAATTGAAAAGAAAACCGCAATTTAGCAAATTTTTGAAGGTTTCGTTTTCACGCTGTACACTTTACGGTAAAAATTACATGTTTTCTTTATTCTGTGGGTCAATACGATTAAAATTATACCCAAGTTATATGCTTTTCTATAATTATACCGCTTAAAAAAAATCTCAAACCATTTTAACAAAATTAGTATGTTTGAAATTGCCCTATTTTGACCACCTATAACTTTCTCATTTTTCCATATATGGGGCGATATGAGGGCTAATTTTTTGCACCATTATCTGCAGTTTTTATCAGTACCACTTTTGCCTAGGTTTTACTTTTTATACATTTTTTTTTATGTTTACGCGGTTCACTGTACGGGATAATTAACAATATATTTTAATAGGCTCATTTTTTGCGCCGTGATCTGAAGTTTTTAGCAGTACCATTTTTGTTCTGTTCAGACTTTTTGATCACTTTTTATTCACTTTTTTGTGGTATAAAAAGTGATAAAAAATGCTATTTTGGACATTTGAATTTTTTTGCGCGTACGCCATTGAACGTACGGTTTAAAAAGCGGTATATTCTTAGAATTCGGACATTTCTGCACGCGTCGATACCACATATGTTTATTTTTATTTACATTGTTTTTTTTTTATTCTTGGAAATGCCGGGTGATTCAAACTTTTATTAGGGGAAGGGATAATTCAAAGGGTTAATGATTTTTTTTTTTACACTTTTCTTATGCAATATTATAGCTCCTACAGGGCGGGCTATAACATTGCATTAACTGATCTTTAACACTGATTGATGCATCTCCATAGGAATGGATCAATCAGTGTTTTCGGCGATTGATTGCTCAAGCCTGGATCTCAGGCTTGAAGCATTCATTCGGCGATGGGACAGCGCAGGAGAAGGTGAGAAGACCTCCTCCTGTGCTACAGCTGTTCAGAATGTCGCGATTATGCCGCAGCGATCCCGAACAGATTCCTGAGCTAGCCGGGCACTTTCACTTTAGTTTTTAGCCGAGCGGCTCAGCTTTGAGCACGCGGCTAAAGGGTTAATAGCGCTATTAGCGGCGGGTCCCAGCTTCACTATGACGCCGGGCCCGCCGCGATATGATGCGGGGTCGCCGTGTGACCCCGCGTTATATCACAGGACCGGGACTCATGACGTACGCGTACGTCATGGGTCCTTAAGGGGTTAATAGCCCCCATAGGGGACTATTTATATCAATCATTCGATTGCTTATACTGTTCAGTGCTATGCATAGGACATAGTATTATCAGTGATCAGTATTATTAGTGATCCTCTGCTCTGGTCTGCTCAATCTCAGACCAGAGCAGAAGACCCCGGGAAACAGCCGGAGTCAGGTGAGGGGACCTCTGGCTGCCACGCAGCAGTGTTGCGGGCGATCCGATCATCTATTTACAGTACCGCACTGCCCATCCTATATGAGGCCACCTCCACGCGGTGGATGGGGGACACGTTTTGATCAAAAAGTGCGCTAAGAGCCTCCATTTTGTTGGCCAAGTGTGCTGCTGCCATTTTCTTTTTTTTATATGTTCACATGTTGCCGTGATTTTCCGAAAAGGCGGTAAAAACTATGCGTTTTTGAGAAGCAATTGCACTAAAATATTACCATTTTGTACCGATGTAAGGAAAATCAATGTGATAAAAAAAAAATGTCTTAACCCCTTAAGGACGCAGGGTTTTTCCGTTTTAGCATTTTCATTTTTTCCTCATCACCTTCTAAAAATCATAACGCTTTAAATTTTGCACATAAAATTCCATATGATGGCTTATTTTTTTGCGCCAACAATTCTACTTTGCAGTGACATTAGTAATTTTACCAAAAAATCCACGGCGAAATGGAAAAAAAATTAATTGTGCGACAAAATTGAAGAAAAAATGCCATTTTGTAACTTTTAGGGCTTCAGTTTCTACACAGTGAATTATTTGGTAAAAATAACACCTTATCTTTATTCTGTAGGTCCATACGATTAAAATGATACCCTACTTATATAGGTTTGATGTTGTATTACTTCTGAAAAAAATCATAACTACATGCAGGAAAATGGATATGTTAAAAATTCTCATCTTCTGACCCCTATAACTTTTTTTTATTTTTCAGCGTACGGGCCAGTATGAGGGCTCATTATTTGCGCCGTAATCTGAAGTCTTTATCTGTACCATTTTTGTATTGATCGGACTTTTTGATCACTTTTTATTCATATTTTCATGATATAAAGTGACCAAAAATACGCTATTTTGGACTTTAGAATTTTTTTAGCGCGTACTCCATTGACCGTGTGGTTTAATTAACGATATACTTTTATAATCCAGACATTTCCACATGTGGCGATACCACATATGTTTATTTTTTTATTTACACAGTTTTTTTTTTTTTTATGGGAAAAGGGGGGTGATTCAAACTTTTATTAGGGAAGGGGTTAAATTACATTTATTAACTTTTTTTTTTTTTGCTTTTTCTTTTGCAGTGTTATAGCTCCCATAGGGGGCTATAACACTGCACACACTGATCTTTTACACTGATCCCTGCAAAGCCATAGCTTTGCATGGATCAGTGTTATAGGCATTCGATTGCTCAAGCCTGTATCTCAGGCTTGGAGCAATCAAACGCCTATAGAACGCAACAGAGCAAGGTAATGGGACCTCCGCTCGCGTGCTAGCTGATTGGGACATCGCGATTTTATCACGATAGTCCCGATCAGCCTGACTGAGCTGCCGGAAAGCTTTCACTTTCATTTTTGACAAGGGGATCAACTTTGATCTCCGCGTCTAAATGGTTAATAGTGCGCGTCACAACGATCGGTGCCGCACCCTATGCGTACAAGTACGCCCTACGTTTTTTTCACTTTTTCTTTTGCAGTGTTATATATTCCATAGGGGGCTATAACACTGCACACACTGATCTTTTACACTGATCCCTGCAAAGCCATAGCTTTGCATGGATCAGTGTTATAGGCAGTCGATTGCTCAAGCCTGTATCTTAGGCTTGGAGCAATCAAACGCCGATAGGACGCGACAGAGCAAGGTAATGGGACCTCCGCTCGCGTGCTAGCTGATCGGGACATCGTGATTTTATCTGAGCCGAGCAGCCGGGAAGCTTTCACTTTCATTTTAGATGCGGGGATCAACTTTGATCGCCGCATCTAAAGGGTTAATAGTGCGCGTCACAACGATCGGTGCCGCACGCTATCCGTACAGGTACGCCCTACGTCCTTAAGAGGTTAAGGTAGGTGTAACTATTATATTTCATGATTCCACAGAAACAGCAGCAGTGTACAGATGGAGCTGGGAGAGTAGGATTCTGTAATCTTGGTACCGCATTGTTCTATAGTTCAGGGTACTTTATGACACTTATTGGGCACTGTTTGGTACTGTTAGCTGGGCACAATAAAGATTAGCTTTATGTAATTATTGTAAATAACATGAGACACAGTGGCCCAGTAGTCTTCAAATGCGCTAGATTTATCAAAACTTCAATTACAATTTCTGTCAGGGCATAAAGCCCCTCCGGGACTAGACCCTTTACTAGGGTTTCCCCTTAAAATATCACTTTTATTGTTTTTAAATAAAATATCCCAACAGTGTGCAAATTAGGGATCGACCGATTATCGGTTTTGGCCATTATCGGTATCGGTCGATAACGGTCGATCCCTAGTGCAAATAATACAAAAAAGTGTATTACAAACACAACCTTGGTGTCGGCTTTAGGTCCTACTTTGACCTTTATTAATCTGGAGCCATATCTGGATCATAATGTTCACATCCCTATGTCTCTGGGTCATATTATTATTCCCGTCAATCTGATCCTCTCAATCTATTAGTCCAGCCCTGGTTGCTGGTTAAAATACATTCCTTAGTATCCCCTGATGTTTCGCCAATAGAAACCAGTTGATTTATAAAAGATTTGTTTTCCACCGGAGTACCTCTTTAACCCCTTCCCACTACAGAACGTATGCATACGTCCTCCCGCGATATAACGCTCAGTGGTATTGTTCGGGACCGCGGCGGTGACATCGTGGCATCCCGAACAGCTTGCAGGACAGCAGGAGGATCCCTACCTGCCTCCTCGCTGTCCGATCGACGAATGACTGCTCCGTGCCCGAGATCCAGGCAGGAGCAGTCGAGTGATCACTGCTTGGCAGTGATCAGTGTAGGAAATCAGTGTGTGTAATGTTATAGCTATAACATTGCCAAAAAAAAAAAAAAAGTGAAAATAAAGTGTTAATAAATTTGATGTAACCACTTCCCTAATAAAAGTAAGAATCACCCCCCTATCCCCATAAAAAAAAACAACTAGGTAAATAAAAATAAACAGAAGTGGCAGAAGTGCGTAATTGTCCGAACTATAAAAATATATTGTTAATTAAACCGCATGGTCAATGGCGTACACGTAAAAAAATTCCAAAGTCCAAAATAGCGTATTTTGGGGCACTTTTTATGCGATAAAAAAATTAATAAAAAGCAATCAAAAAGTCTGATCAAAACAAAAATGGTACCAATAAAAATCTCAGATCACAGCACAAAAAATATGCAGAAAAATTTAAAAGTTATAGGGGTCAGAAAAGGACATTTTTAAAGATATACATTTTCCTGCATGTAGTTATGATTTTTTTCAGAAGTACGACAAAATAAAACTTTTATAAGTAGGGTATCATTTTAACCGTATGGATCTACAGAATAAAGATAATGTTTTTTTTAATTAACGTGATCCTGACTCTTTTTTGGTCAGGTTTTGCACCCAAATTGTGTCAAACGTTAAATGCAACACAATTTGCGACCCAAAAAAACAAAAGCCTCCATTTTACAAGGAAACCCCGAAAAGGGTGTGTGGCCATGAGATAAAGTGGGCGTGTCCCCAACAGTTTTGAAAAATCCCAACATATTTACTAAGGTTTCCACAGAAAATGTGGTGGATTTGAGCTGAGGAAAACCTGACGGATCAGAACAGTTGTAAAAAAAAAAAGCAAAACGTAGGGAAAAGTGCAAAAAGTGGGAAACCTTAGTAAATACCTTGGGCAAATTCCTGTCAGAAATCAAAACCCACAAAGAAAACTAAACCCCATAACCCCCATGTGTCATTTTTACCGAAAAATGCACTGCGTAGAAACCGAAGCCCCAAAAAGTTACAAAATGGCATTTTTTTCTTACATTTTGTCACACAATCATTTTTTATTCATTTCGTCATGGATTTTTGGGTAAAATGACTAATGTCACTGCAAAGTAGAATTGGTGGCACAAAAAATAAGCCATAATATGGATTTTTAGGTGGAAAATTGAAAGGGTTATGATTTTTAAAAAGTAAGGAGGAAAAAAAAAAGTGCAAAAAACGGAAAAACGCTATGTCCTTAAGGGGTTAAATGAATTGATACAAAACAATATTATACAACTTAAAGAAATGTATTAAATGAATCTGAATAAGGGAATATAGATAGTATGTCTTATTAAAAAATATATATAGTACGTTGTGCTCTTCTCATCAGTGCCATTGTGGATGGGTTTAACACATAAACCAATATAATTATGGATAAAAACCTGTCTCTAAAATAAAATGAATTCTGTAATCCACAAGAATAAATCGACAAAAGGCAACCTGACACTACTCTGCGCCAATGACCGTAGTATAATGGAAAGTCCTTTTTAAAAATATCACTTCAGCAGTGTCATGCATGCAATCATTTAACCTGTCCAGGATGAAGGGCATACAGGTACGCCCTTGCATCCTGGTACTTAAAGGGGTTCTCCACCATAAGGTGATTTTAGTACGTACCTGGTAGACAGTAATGGACATGTTTAGGAAGGATCTGCGCTTGTCTTGGGGCTAAATGGCTATGTCATGAAATTACCATAACACTCTGGCGAGCTTTTTGTGAACTTGTATTTCCTGTTTGATTTATGTTTTTTTTACTACAAATCCCACAATCCCATTTTCCTCCCTCCCACACATCAGCACCCCACCCATTGAAACAAAAGACCTGTGGTTTTCAATCAGGGTACCTACAGCTGTTGCATTAGTTGCAGATTGATCCCTCCACCCATTGAAGCAGACAGGCTCCCTGTCATCAGCTGACTAGTGAGTCAGGTCTTAGCCGCATTGCAAGCTGGGAAAAATCCGAGACAACAGTCATTTTGTATGCTGGTAAAAATAAATAGTGGGGTGAAAATCACAGAAGAATTGTGAGAAAACCATCAATCACAGGTACAGACACTATGTTATGAACTACACTAACTTTACAGCCCCTGTAGCATAGTCAAATAAAAAAAAATCCTGGAATACCCCTTTAACCCCTTAAGGACCAGGCCATTTTACACCTTAAGGACCGGAGCATTTTTTGCAATTCTGACCACTGTCACTTTAAACATTAATAACTCTGGAATGCTTTTAGTTATCATTCTGATTCCGAGATTGTTTTTTCGTGACATATTCTACTTTAACTTAGTGGTAAAATTTTATTGTAACTTGCATCCTTTCTTGGTGAAAAATCCCAAAATTTTATGAAAAAAATTAAAATTTTGCATTTTTCTAACTTTGAAGCTCTCTGCTTGTAAGGAAAATGGATATTCAAAATATATATTTTTTGGGTTCACATATACAATATGTCTACTTTATGTTTGCATCATAAAATTTATGAGTTTTTACTTTTGGAAGACACCAGAGGGCTTAAAAGTTCAGCATCAATTTTGAAATTTTTCACAAAATTTTCAAACTCACTATTTTTCAGGGACCAGTTCAGTTTTGAAGTGGATTTGAAGGGTCTTCATATTAGAAATACCCCATAAAAGACCTCATTATAAAATCTGCACCCCCCCCCCAAAGTATTCAAAATGACATTCAGTAAGTGTATTAACCCTTTAGGGGTTTCACAGGAATAGCAGCAAAGTGAAGGAGAAAATTCTAAATCTTCATTTTTTACACTCGCATGTTCTTGTAGACCCAATTTTTTAATTTTTGCAAGGGGTAAAAAGGAGAATATTTTTACTTGTATTTGAAACCCAATTTCTCTCGAGTAAGCACATACCTCATATGTCTATGTTAATTGTTCGGCGGGCGCAGTAGAAGGCTCAGAAGGGAAGGAGCGACAAATGGTTTTTGGGGGGCATGTCACCTTTAGGAAGCCCCTATGGTGCCAGGACAGCCAAAAAAAAAAAAACACATGGCATACCATTTTGGAAACTAGACCCCTCAGGGAACGTAACAAGGCGTAAAGTGAACCTTAATACCCCACAGGTGATTCACGACTTTTGCATATGTAAAAAAAATATATATATTTTTTACCTAAAATGCTTGCTTTCCCAAAAATTTTATATTTTTAAAAAGGGTAATAGCAGAAAATACCCCCCAAAATTTGAAGCCCAATTTCTCCCGATTCAGAAAACACCCCATATGGGGATGAAAAGTGCTCTGCTGGCGCACTACAGGTCTCCGAATAGAAGGAGTCACATTTGGCTTTTTGAAAGCAAATTTTGCTCTGGGGGCATGCCGCATTTAGGAAGCCCCTATGGTGCCAGGACAGCAAAAAAAAAACCCACATGGCATACCATTTTGGAAACTAGACCCCTCGGGGAACGTAACAAGGGGTAATTTGAACCTTAATACCCTACAGGTGTTTCACGACTTTTGCATATGTAAAAAAAATATATATTTTTTTTACCTAAAATGCTTCTTTTCCCAAAAATTTGACATTTTTAAAAAAGGGTAATAGCAGAAAATACCCCCCAAAATTTGTAACAATTTCTACCGAGTACGGCGATACCCCATATGTGGCCCTAAACTGCTGCCTTGAAATACGACAGGGCTCCAAAGTGAGAGCGCCATGCGCATTTGAGGCCTAAATTAGGGACTTGCATAGGGGTGCACATAGGGGTATTCTACACCAGTGATTCCCAAACAGGGTGCCTTCAGCTGTTGTAAAACTCCCAGCATGCCTAGACAGTCAACAGCTATCTGGCACTACTGGGAGTAGTTGTTTTGCAACAGCTGGAGGCTCCGTTTTGGAAACAGTGGCGTACCAGACGTTTTTCATTTTTATTGGGGAGGGGAAGGGGGTTGTATAGGGGTATGTGTATATGTAGTGTTTTTTACTTTTTATTTTATTTTGTGTTAGTGTAGTGTAGTGTTTTTAGGGTACAGTCACACGGGCGGGGGTTCACAGTAGTTTCGCGCTGGCAGTTTGAGCTGCGGCAGAAAATTTGACGCAGCTCAAACTTGCAGCCGGATACTTACTGTAATCCTCCGCCCATGTGAGTGTACCCTGTACGTTCACATTGGGGGGGGGGGGGGGGGAACATCCAGCTGTTGCAAAACTACAACTCCCAGCATGTACGGTCTATCAGTGCATGCTGGGAATTGTAGTTTTGCAACCGCTGGAGGCTCCGTTTTGGAAACCGTGGCGTACCAGACGTTTTTCATTTTTTATTGGGGAGGGGAGGGGGGCTGTGTAGGGGTATGTGTATACGTAGTGTTTTTTACGTTTTATTTTATTGTGTGTTAGTGTAGTGTTTTTAGGGTACAGTCGCATGTGCGGGGGGTTCACAGTAGTTTCTCGCTGGCAGTTTGAGCTGTGGCAGAAAATTTGCCGCACCTCAAACTTGCAGCCGGATACTTACTGTAATCCTCCGCACATGTGAGTGTACCCTGTACATTCACATTGGGGGGGGGGGGGGGGACATCCAGCTGTTGCAAAACTACAACTCCCAGCATGTACGGTCTATCAGTGCATGCTGGGAGTTGTAGTTTTGCAACAGCTGGAGGCACACTGGTTGTGAAACACAGAGTTTGGTAACAAACTCAGTGTTTTGCAACCAGTGTGCCTTCAGCTGTTGCAAAAGCTACAACCCCCAGCATGTACGGACAGCGGAAGGGCATGCTGGGTCTTGTAGTTATGCAACAGCTGGAGGCATACAACTTTGGCTGGGGATGCTGGGGATTGTAGTTATGCAACAGCTGGAGACACTGGTTTGCTACTTAACTCAGTGTGCCGTCAGCTGTGGCAAAACTACAACTCTCAGCATTTAGACAGCCAACGGGCATGCTGGGAGTTGTAGTTATGCAACCACCAGATGCACCACTACAACTCCCAGCATGCACTTTAGCTGATTGTGCAAGCTGGGAATTGTAGTTATACAACAGCTGAAGGTACACTTTTCCATAGAAAGAATGTGCCTCCAGCTGTTGCAAAACTACAAGTCCCAGCATGCCCATAAGGGAATGCTGGGAGTTGTGGTGGTCTGCCTCCTGCTGTTGCATAACTACAGCTCCCAGCATGCCCTTTTTGCATGCTGGGAGCTGTTGCTAAGCAACAGCAGGAGGCTGTCACTCACCTTCAACGATCCAGCCGCATCAGGTCAGTCCCTCGTCGTCGCCGCCGATGCTCCTGGGGCCCTGATCCCAACATTAACGCCGGGGATCGGGGTCCCCAGCACCCAGGGTGCACGTCCCGCACCCGCTCACGTCCTCCGGAAGAGGGGCAGAGCGGGATGCGGGAGTGACACCCGCAGCAGGCGCCCTGCTTGGTCAGACGGTAATCCGGCCGACGAATCAGGGCGATCGTGAGGTGGTACCAGTGCCACCTCACCCCTGCTGGCTATGGCTGTTCTGGGCCGTCTCTGACGGCCCCGATCAGCCAATAATTACGAGTCACCGGGTCACTGGAGACCCGATTGACCCGGAATCCGCCGCAGATCGCTGGACTGAATTGTCCAGCGATCTGCGGCCATCGCCGACATGGGGGGTCATCATGACCCCCCTGGGCGATATGCCCCGATGCCTGCTGAACGATTTCAGCAGGCATCGGGCACCGGCTCCGCTCCAGATGGTTGCGGGGGGCCGGTAAAACACTTGACGTTCTCATACGTCATGTGTCCTTAAGGACTCGGAAATGGAGACGTATGAGAACGTCATGTGTCCTTAAGGGGTTAAGGACTGAGGGTGTACCTGGAAGCCCTGGTCCTGTTACAGGGGATTAAACCATTCTCACAAGCGAATTGGCAGCCAGGACCCACTGTTAATGCCGAGCACCGGCCGGTCTTTAGACGCGGAGCTCAAAGTTGATTGCGGTGTCTAAAATGCAGATTAACAGTGCGGTTAGCTAAGTTGAGCTGACCGGGAAATCTGCAGCGACATTGCGGGTCCTGATCAGCTGAGAGGACGGCAGGAGGTCCTTTACCATGCAGGCTGGAGCAGCAGAGCAACGGTAACACTGATCAATGCTATGCTATGGCATAGCATTGAACAGTGTATTCAATCAGAAGATTGTACAGCATAGCCCCCCTATGGGGACAAAATTTTTTATTTTTTTTTATAAAAGTGAATCAACCCCTTCCCATAAGAAAAAAAAGTAATTAAAAATAAACAATCATATGTGATACCACTACATGCGTAAATGTCCGAACTATTAAAATATAAGGTTAGTTAAACCTGTCTATGGTGTACACGTAAAAAAAAGTACCAAAGTCCAAAACTGCGCATTTTTATTACTTTATATATCATAAAAAACAAACAAGTAAAAAGCGATCAAAAAGTCCCCAAAAAAAAAAAAATAGTACCGATAAAAACTGCAGATCATGGCCCAAAAAATAAGCCCTCATATAGCCCCGTATGTGGAAAAATAAAGTTATAGGGGTCAGAAGATGACAATTTTAAACATACTAATTTTGGTGCATGTAGTTATAATCTTTTAAAGAAGTAAAAATGAAATAAAACCTATATAAATTGGATATCCTTGTGACTGTATAGACCTACAGAATAAAGATAAGATGTTATTTACCAAAAATTCCACTGTGTAGAAACGGAAGCCCCCAAAAGTCACAAAATGGCTTTTTTATTTTTTTTATTTCACCCAACAAATACGAAAATTGGCCTGGTCCTTAAAGGGGTACTCTGCGCCTAGACCTCTTATCCCCTGTCCAAAGGATAGGGGATAAGATGTCTTATCATGGGGATCCCACCGCTGGGACCCCCACAATCTCTCCTGCAGCACCCAGTGTCATCTGCTGCACAGAGCGAACTTTGCTCCGTGCCTGATGAAGGGCGATACAGCGGCCGTAGTATCGTGACGCCACAGGCCCACCCCCTCAATACAAGTCTATGGGAGGGGGCATGATGTCATGAGGGGGCGGGGGCATGATGTCATGATACTCCAGCCCCTGTATTGTTCCGTGCAGTAGATGACATGGGGTGCTGCAGGAGAGATCACAGGGAATCTTGACATCTCTCTCTAGTTGACCAACGGTCTTTTCACTGACAAATACGTTTATATATAGATATTTCTACAAGTTGTTACAAATAAGCTGTATCCTCACAAAATATCAATAGACTTGTCACATTCAAATCTACACAACCTTTCAAAAAGTTTCTTTAAAAAAACAAAAAACAAATTTACAAAGACTTTCTGTTGTATACGCTGCATATACAAAACCCCAGTACATTTTGCATCTTGTTATTTTTTACATTTTTACATCTTTATGAACCCCTTAAGGACCCTTGACGTACGCGTACGTCATGACACCCTGGTACTTAAGGACGTACGCGTACGTCATGGACAATTCCGGCCCCCGCCGCGCACCGGGTGGGGATCGGACCGGGTTGCCTGCTGAAATCATTCAGCAGGCATCCCGTGGTGCAAAGGCCCAGGGGGGTCATCAGACCCCCCCATGTCGGCGATCGCGGCAAATCGCAAGAGAATTCACACTTGCCATTTGCGCGATTCCGGGTCATTCCGGGTCTATGGTGACCCGGAATACAAGGGGGATCGCGGGTGTCCATGACACCCACAACCCCCCTGAAGAGATAGGAGTGAGTTGGCAGGGGTGCCACCCCTCCTATTGGTGGTCTAGACGTGACCACCAATAGCAGATCGGGGGCGGAGGGGTTTACTTTCGTTTTCCCCGTCCTGCCCACCCACGATAGACGGGGCAGGACAGGGAAACCCGACAGGGAACGGCGCCGAAGATCCACTTACCGATCTGGAGGCTGCGGGCGACGGAGATCGGCGGGCGGCGACGTCATGCGGCTGGATCCTACGGAAGCCGGTGAGTTACCTAGCGACATCTGGAGGGTACAGTATGAGACCACTAGATAGTGGTCTCTAACTGTAGCCCTCCAGATGTTGCAAAACTACAACTCCCAGCATGCCCAGACAGCTGTTTGGGCATGCTGGAATATGTAGTTTTGCAACAGCTGGAGGGCTACAGTTTGAGACCACTATATAGAGGTCCCTAAACTGTAGCCCTCCAGATCTTGCAAAACTACAACTCCTAGCATGCCCAAACAGCTGTTTGCTGTCTGGGCATGCTGGGATTTGTAGTTTTGCAACAGCTGGAGGACCACAGTTTGGAGATCACTTTGCAGTGATCTCTAAAACTGTAGCCTCTAAAACTGTAGACTGTTGCAAAACTGCAAATCCTAGAATGCCCAAACAGCTGTCTCGGCATGCTGGGAGTTGTAGTTGCGTACCTCCAGCTGTTGCATAACTACATCTCCCAGCATGCCCTTTGGTGATCAGCACATGCTGGGAGTTGTAGTTTTGCAACAGCTGGAGGCACACTGGTTGGAAAATACTGAGTTAGATAACAGAACCTAACTGAAGGTTTCCAACCAGTGTGCCTCCAGCTGTTGCAAAACTACAACTCCCAGCATGCACGGTCTGTCAGTACATGCTGGGACTTGTAGTTTTGAAACAGCTGGAGGTTTGCTCCCCCCCCAGGTGAACGCACAGGGTACATTCACACGGGCAGGTTTACAGTAAGTTTCTTGCTTCAAGTTTGGGCTGCGGCAAATTTTTTGCCGCAGTGCAAACTCCTAGCGGGAAACTCACTGTAACCCGCCAGTGCGAATGTACCCTAAAAACACTACACTAACACATAATAAAGAGTAAAACACTACATATACACTTCCTTACACTGTCCCCCCAATAAAAATTAAAAACGTACTGTACGGCAGTGTTTCCAAAACGGAGCCTCCAGCTGTTGCAAAACAACAACTCCCAGCATTTCTGGACAGCCACTGACTGTCCAGGCATGCTGGGAGTTTAGCAACAGCTGGAGGCACCCTGTTTGGGAATCACTGGCGTAGAATACCCCTATGTCCAACCCCTACGCAATCCCCAATTTAGTCCTCAAATGCGCATGGTGCTCTCTCACTTCAGAGCCCTGTCGTATTTCAAGGAAACAGGTTAGGGCCACATATGGGGTATCACCGTACTCGGGAGAAAATGCACTGCAAATTTTGGGGGGGCTTTTTCTCCTTTTACCCCTTATGAAAAGGAAAAGTTGGGGGCTACACCAGCTTGTTAGCGTAAAAAAATAAAACATTTTACTCTAACATGCTGGTGTTGCCCCATACTTTTTATTTTCACAAGCGTTAAAAGGAAAAAAAGACCCCCAAAATTTGTAACGCAATTTCTCCTGAGTACGGAAATACCCCATATGTGGTCGTAAAATACTCTGCGGGTGCACAACAAGGCTCAGGAGTGAGACCGCACTATGTACATTTGAGGCCTAAATTGGTGATTTGCACAGGGGTGGACGATTTTACAGCGGTTCTGACATAAATGCAAAATAATAAATACCCACATGTGACCCCATTTTGGAAACTACACCCCTCACGGAATGTAATAAGGGGTACAGTGAGCATTTACGCACCACAGGTGTCTGACAGATTTTTGGAACAGTGGTATGTGAAAATGTAAAATGTAATTTTTCATTTGCACAGCCCACTGTTCCAAAGATCTGTCAAACGCCAGTGGGGTATAAATACTCACTGCACCCCTTATTAAATTCTGTGAGGGGTGTAGTTTCCAAAATAGGGTCACATGTGTGTGTGGGGGGGGGGTGTCCACTGTTCTGGCACCACGGGGGGGCTTTGTAAACGCACATGGCCCTTGACTTCCATTCCAAACAATTTTTTTCCCAAAAGCTCAATGGCGCTCCTTCTCTTCTGAGCATTGTAGTGCGCCAGCAGAGCACTTGACGTCCACACATGGGGTATTTCCATACTCAGAAGAGATGGGGTTTCAAATTTTGGGGGGCATTTTGTCCTATTACCCCTTGTAAAAATTTTAAATTTGAGGGAAAACTAGCATTTTAGTGGAAAAAAATAATAATAATTTACACATCCAACTTTAACAAAAAGTTGTCAAACACCTGTGGGGTGTTAAGGTTCACTGGACCCCTTGTTACGTGCCTTGAAGGGTGTAGTTTCCAAAATAGTATGCCATGTGTTTTTTTTTTTTTTTTGCTGTTCTGGCACCATAGGGGCTTCCTAAATATGACATGCCCCCCAAAAACCATTTCAGAAAAACTCACTCTACAAAATCCCACTGTCGCTCCTTCCCTTTTGAGCCCTCTACTGCGCCCGCCGAACACTTGACATACACATATGAGGTATTTTCTTACTCGAGAGAAATTGGGTTACACATTTAAGGAAGATTTCTCTCCTTTTACCCCTTGTAAAAATTCAATAACTGGGTCTACAAGAACATGCAAGTGTAAAAAATGAAGATTTTGAATTTTCTCCTTCAATTTGCTGCTATTCCTTTTGAATGTCATTTTGAATACTTTGAGGGGTGCAGTTTTTATAACGGAGTCATTTGTGGGGTATTTCTAATAAGAAGGCCCTTCTGGTCCCTGAAAAATTTTGATTTAAAAAATTTTGTGAAAAATTGGAAAATTGCTGCTATACTTTGAAGCCCTCTGATGTCTTCCAAAAGTAAAAACATGTCAACTTTATGATGGAAACATAAAGTAGACATATTGTATATTTGAATCAATATATAATTTATTTGGAATATTCATTTTACTTATAAGCAGAGAGCTTCAAAGTTAAAAAAATGCGACATTTTCAATTTTTTCATCAAATTTTGGAATTTTTCAACAAGAAATGATGCAAGTATCGACAAAATTTTACCACTAACAAAGTAGAATATGTCACGAAAAAACAATCTCGGAATCAGAATGAAAGGTAAAAGCATCCCAGAGTTATTAATGCTTAAAGTGACAGGGGTCAGATGTGCAAAAAATGGCCGTGTCCTACAGTGAAAATTGGCTGGGTTCTTAAGGGGTTAAGACATGTGCCATGTTTTCCTCCTTCTTGGCCCCATTCTTATGTGGTAGTTTTGACATTTAATGAGCAGACCATTTTACTATTTTGGGACAGATATCTTCTGGCCGTCTTGTTTTTTTTTTTTATATGTTGAAAGATTACAAAATAAAATGTAATGCATTAAGAAGTCATGTTATTTAACCTGCACAGGGAATGAAGTGGCAAAATGACTTCATTATTGTTTAGAACTGCTCAAACCTCATACAGCTCGGTCAACAAAAAACACAAAAAAATGGTATAAGTCCTGAAATGCAGGGAGGAAAATACAAAAAACAATTGGGGCATGGTGAAGGCCTAAATAGGCTGCATCCTTAGGGAGTTAATTACAGTTGATGAAAATGTCACCAACGCAAGTTGCGCCGCACTGGGCTTATTTACGGACGGTTATCGAGCTACGTGTCAGACCTGTCCTGTGTTTTCATATCGTACTGTGAGAGCAAGAACAAAAATAAAACAAGCAATTATAATCCACAGCAGCTCAAGGCTCCACAAAAGATTAGAAACGGCTGAACTTTTAAATTTTAATTCAACTTGACTAGTCTTTTACAGACAATTTTTTTTTCAGGATATAAAATAATCAGTTCATTATTTTTTTATTCCTATAAAACAATTAATGTAAATTTTTTGAATACTTCCAAATAGGCCACGCACCAACTTGAATGCACTTCTTACAGAATATCAATGAGGGTAGGGTCACACAGAACACATGGAGCATATTTCACGCTACAAGAAATACGCTGTGCATTTGCTATTGCCAGACACACAGGGTTTCCCTGCCGCAGCCCTGTGTGTGCAGTTCGGTTTCCAAACTCCCTGCTCATTTTTACAGACACCTCGTATAAACAAAACGCTGAATTACATAATAAGCAAAAACATTTGCCTCTAATGTGACTCCTATTCTGAATTGTTTTTTCTTACAGGGGCATATCACACGTAAAACATTGGCCCCACTGTTCCAAATGGCTTTCATGTGCATTGCCTCATATGTAAATTTGCCTTTTTTTTTCTTTTTTATTAACCAATTACAATTATACAGTAACCAATTACAATTATACAGTCCTAACAAATTTCCGTTGGCCACAATGGGTTATTCATTATCCATTATGGTTGCATTGTTAAAGGGGTTGTCTGTACTAGAAAACATATTTCCAAATAAGCTAGTAGGTAATTGTGTCAAATGGCCAGATCAGAGAATGGCTACAAACAGCATCTCTCGCTCTGGAGAAAACAGCATATCCTTGGACACAAAAAATAGCCCATTTACTGCAATAAGTACCGTGTAACACTACTATTTCCAAGCACGGCACTGCAGCCTGACTCCTCTTGAGTATAGAGATCATTTCTGGAAGCCCAACACCAGAGCACATACTGGTCACTTTACTATTAGGGGACAATCCCAGTAAAATTGATTGTCCAAAACAGGTTTTGTGAACAAGCACCTTTAACCGTCCATTAATATAAACAAAATATTTTAGCCAGTAGTAGTCCATTAAACATGCATTCCCAGCTTGCCCAAACTAGAATATTATTGTCGGGCCATTGGTACATATTCATATTAAGGATGCAGGTCCTGACCACAATGTGTTTCTAATAACCTTAAGTGACCGCACTATAGATTACTATACTTTCAGTTAAGCTTTATAAACCTGCAGTTGGTCCTGGACTGGCACCCATATTACAACCATATTTCATGAGAAAATCCTAAGAATTGGTTTATAAGATCCAATCTGGCAGTATTATATGGAGGGCCATACTACCTGCAATGACCACTTTAACCCCTTAAGGACCAGGCCATTTTATACCTTAAGGACCGGAGCGTTTTTTGCAATTCTGACCACTGTCACTTTAAACATTAATAACTCTGGAATACTTTTAGTTATCATTCTGATTACGAGATTGTTTTTTCGTGACATATTCTACTTTAACTTAGTGGTAAAATTTTATGGTAACTTGCATCCTTTCTTGGTGAAAAATCCCAAAATTTGATGAAAAAAATGAAAATGTTGCATTTTTCTAACTTTGAAGCTCTCTGCTTGTAAGGAAAATGGATATTCAAAATATATTTTTTTGGGGTTCACATATACAATATGTCTACTTTATGTTTGCATCATAAAATTTATGAGTTTTTACTTTTGGAAGACACCATAGGGCTTCAAAGTTCAGTAGCAATTTTGAAAATTTTCACAAAATTTTCAAACTCACTATTTTTCAGGGACCAGTTCAGTTTTGAAGTGGATTTGAAGGGTCTTTATATTAGAAATACCCCATAAAAGACCCCATTATAAAAACTACACCCCCTAAAGTATTCAAAAAAACATTCAGTAAGTGTATTAACCCTTTAGGTGTTTCACAGGAATAGCAGCAAAGCGAAGGAGAAAATTTAAAATCTTCATTTTTTACACTCGCATGTTCTTGTAGACCCAATTTTTGAATTTTTGCAAGGGATAAAAAGGAGAAAATTTTTACTTGTATTTGAAACCCAATTTCTCTCGATTAAGCACATACCTCATATGTCTATGTTAATTGTTCGGCGGGCGCAGTAGAGGGCTCAGAAGGGAAGGAGCGACAAATGGTTTTTGGGGGGCATGCCGCATTTAGGAAGCCCCTATGGTGCCAGGACAGCAAAAAAAAAAACACATGGCATACCATTTTGGAAACTAGACCCCTCAGGGAACGTAACAAGGGGTAAAGTGAACCTTAATACCTTACAGGTGATTCACGACTTTTGCATATGTAAAAAAAATATATATTTTTTTTACCTAAAATGCTTGGTTTCCCAAAAATTTTACATTTTTAAAAAGGGTAATAGCAGAAAATACCCCCCAAAATTTGAAGCCCAATTTCGCCCGATACAGAAAACACCTCGCATGGGGGTGAAAAGTGCTCTGCTGGCGCACTACAGGTCTCAGAAGAGAAGGAGTAACATTTGGCTTTTTGAAAGCAAATTTTGCTCTGGGGGCATGCCGCATTTAGGAAGCCCCTATGGTGCCAGAACAGCAAAAAAAAAAACACATGGCATACCATTTTGGAAACTAGACCCCTCGGGGAACGTAACAAGGGGTAATGTGAACCTTAATACCCTACAGGTGTTTCACGACTTTTGCATATGTAAAAAATTATATATTTTTTTTACCTAAAATGCTTGGTTTCCCAAAATTTTTACAATTTTAAAAAGGGTAATAGCAGAAAATACCCCCCAAAATTTGAAGCCCAATTTCTCCCGATTCAGAAAACACCCCATATGGGTGTGAAAAGTGCTCTGCTGGCGCACTACAGGTCTCAGAAGAGAAGGAGTCACATTTGGCTTTTTGAAAGCGAATTTTGCTCTGGGGGCATGCCGCATTTAGGAAGCCCCTATGGTGCCAGGACAGCAAAAAAAAAACACATGGCATACCATTTTGGAAACTAGACCCCTCGGGGAACGTAACAAGGGGTAATTTGAACCTTAATACCCTACAGGTGTTTCACGACTTTTGCATATGTAAAAAAATATATATTTTTTTTACCTAAAATGCTTGTTTTCCCAAAAATTTTACATTTTTTAAAAGGGTAATAGCAGAAAATACCCCCCAAAATTTGAAGCCCAATTTCTCCCGAGTACGGCGATACCCCATATGTGGCCCTAAACTGTTGCCTTGAAATACGACAGGGCTCCAAAGTGAGAGCACCATGCGCATTTGAGGCCTAAATTAGGGACTTGCATAGGGGTGGACATAGGGGTATTCTACGCCAGTGATTCCCAAACAGGGTGCCTCCAGCTGTTGTAAAACTCCCAGCATGCCTGGACAGTCAACGGCTATCTGGCAATACTGGGAGTAGTTGTTTTGCAACAGCTGGAGGCTCCGTTTTGGAAACAGTGGCGTACCAGACGTTTTTCATTTTTATTGGGGAGGGGGGTTGTATAGGGGTATGTGTATATGTAGTGTTTTTTTACTTTTTATTTTATTTTGTGTTAGTGTAGTGTAGTGTTTTTAGGGTACAGTCGCACGGGCGGGGGTTCACAGTAGTTTCTCGCTGGCAGTTTGAGCTACGGCAGAAAATTTGACGCAGCTCAAACTTGCAGCCGGATACTTACTGTAATCCTCCGCCCATGTGAGTGTACCCTGTACGTTCACATTGGGGGGGGAACATCCAGCTGTTGCAAAACTACAACTCCCAGCATGTACGGTCTATCAGTGCATGCTGGGAGTTGTAGTTTTGCAACCGCTGGAGGCTCCGTTTTGGAAACAGTGGCGTACCAGACGTTTTTCATTTTTATTGGGGAGGGGAGGGGGGCTGTGTAGGGGTATGTGTATATGTAGTGTTTTTTACTTTTTATTTTATTGTGTGTTAGTGTAGTGTAGTGTTTTTAGGGTACAGTCACACGGGCGGGGGGTTCACAGTAGTTTCTCGCTGGCAGTTTGAGCTGCGGCAGAAATTTTGCCGCACCTCAAACTTGCAGCCGGATACTTACTGTAATCCTCCGCCCATGTGAGTGTACCCTGTACGTTCACATTGGGGGGGGGGAACATCCAGCTGTTGCAAAACTACAACTCCCAGCATGTACGGTCTATCAGTGCATGCTGGGAGTTGTAGTTTTGCAACAGCTGGAGGCACACTGGTTGTGAAACACCGAGTTTGGTAACAAACTCAGTGTTTTGCAACCAGTGTGCCTTCAGCTGTTGCAAAATCTACAACCCCCAGCATGTACGGACAGCGGAAGGGCATGCTGGGTGTTGTAGTTATGCAACAGCTGGAGGCATACTACTTTGGCTGGGGATGCTGGGGATTGTAGTTATGCAACAGCTGGAGACACACTGGTTTGCTACTTAACTCAGTGTGCCTTCAGCTGTTGCAAAACTACAACTCTCAGCAGTCACCGACAGCCAACGGGCATGCTGGGAGTTGTAGTTATGCAACCAGCAGATGCACCACTACAACTCCCAGCATGCACTTTAGCTGATTGTGCAAGCTGGGAGTTGTAGTTACACAACAGCTGAAGGTACACTTTTCCATAGAAAGAATGTGCCTCCAGCTGTTGCAAAACTACAAGTCCCAGCATGCCCATAAGGGCATGCTGGGAGTTGTGGTGGTCTGCCTCCTGCTGTTGCATAACTACAGCTCCCAGCATGCCCTTGTTGCATGCTGGGAGCTGTTGCTAAGCAACAGCAGGAGGCTGTCACTCACCTCCAACGATCCTCGCTGCACCAGGTCAGTCCCTCGTCGTCTCCGCCGCCGCCGCTGCTCCTGGGGCCCCGATCCCAACAGGGGCGCCGGGGATCGGGGTCCCCAGCACCCGGGGTGCACGTCCCGCACCTGCTCACGTCCTCCGGAAGAGGGGCGGAGCGGGTGCGGGAGTGACACCCGCAGCAGGCGCCCTGATTGGTCGGCCGGTAATCCGGCCGACGAATCAGGGCGATCGTGAGGTGGCACCAGTGCCACCTCACCCCTGCTGGCTCTGGCTGATCAGGGCCGTCAGATCAGCCAATAATTCCGGGTCACCGGAGACCCGATTGACCCGGAATCCGCCGCAGATCGCTGGACTGAATTGTCCAGCGATCTGCGGCCATCGCCGACATGGGGGGTCATAATGACCCCCCTGGGCGATATGCCCCGATGCCTGCTGAACGATTTCAGCAGGCATCGGGGACCGGCTCCACTCCAGATGGTTGCGGGGGGCCGGTAAAACACATGACGTTCTCATACGTCATGTGTCCTTAAGGACTCGGAAATGGAGACGTATGAGAACGTCATGTGTCCTTAAGGGGTTAAGTGAAAACCACCCCTTTCTCCCAAAGAGTCAGCAGTATGCAGTGGTCCATGTAAGCTGAAGACAACCCATTTAAAAGGATGCCACTATGTTTGGCCTTCTTTACAATACAATATACTACATTCCATATTCTTAAAGGGGTACTCCGGTGAAAAACTTTTTTTTTTAAATCAACTGGTGCCAGAAAGTTAAGCAGATTTGTAAATTACTTCTATTAAAAAATCTTAATCCTTCCTGTTCTTATTAGCTGCTGAATACTACAGCGGAAATTATTTTCTTTTTGAAACACAGAGCTGTCTGCTGACATCATGAGCACAGTGCTCTCTGCTGACATCTCTGTCCATTTTAGGAACTGTCCAGAACAGCATATGTTTGCTATGGGGATTTCCTTTTACTCTGGACAGTTCCTAAAATGGACAGAGATGTCAGCAGAGAGCACTGTGCTCCTGATGTCAGCAGACAGCTCTGTGTTTCAAACGGAAAAGATATTCCACTGTAGTATTCAGCAGCTAATAAGTACAGGAAGGATTAAGATTTTTTAATAGAAGTAATTTACAAATCTGTTTAACTTTCTGGCACTAGTTGATTTAAAAAAAAAAAAAAAAGTTTTTCACCGGAGTACCCCTTTAAATGTTTTTTTTTTTGAAGAACAAAAAGGCCAAAGTGTGTGTGTTTGTAGATAGATAGATAAATAGAAATCCCAGTTGAAGCAGCACCTCCAAATAATTGCTTTGAGTGGGTGCCAGCCCTAAGACCTCGGTGCTCCGGTCCGTTTTCCAATAAAGATAAATGTAGGCAGCACACCAGGATTCGGGCAAAATTAAAGTGCTTTTATTCCAAGGAACAAGACTTGTTCCTTGGAATAAAAGCACTTTAATTTTGCACGAATCCTGGTGTGCTGCCTACATTTATCTTTAGATAGATAGATAAATAGGTAGAGACAGAGAGAGAGACAGAGAGAGGGAGAGAGAGACAGAGAGCGAGAGAGAGACAGAGAGAGAGATAGAGAGCGAGAGAGAGACACACAGAGAGAGAGAGAGAGAGAGAGAGAGAGACAGAGAGATAAAGAGAGATATAAAGAGAGGAGAGAAAGAAAGAGACAGAGCTAGAGAGAGAAAAAGAACTTAAAAAATGTATTTAGCACTGTTCATTTCCTGGCAATAATAGGAAAGGATTCTGCCAACGAAGAGCAGGAAAAGGTTTCTCATAGGATAGCACATCCCGCTTACCTCCCATGGAAGATGCTACCATTCTGGCTGGTAAATACACCCCAGAAATATGGTTCTGTGAACATGCCATCTATAACAGCTACAACATTAACACTAGAACTGTTCATACTAAATTATTGGCAGACACACATTTACGCTCCATGATTTAATAATAATGATGAGGAGATGCTCGTCCAACAAATTCTATGATCAATGAGCAAAAATGTAATCGGCTAAAACGGAAAACATTTCTCTTGTTTCCACAGACACACAGATTATCACTTGTGACCATGGCGAGAGCTCAGAATCACAAATAGAGATTTTATAACACGCTGAAAAATCTTTATACCATGAAACAAAACCATTTATTTTGTCAAAAAAGATGTAAGCAATGTATCTATTTAATATCTGGCAACACAAGTCAGCTCTGCCCAAAGCTATGTGCGTCACTTTATCATTCATTGCCAAAATTTTGTGTGCAAATATTTAAACACAAAGATACAAATATTTACACATACACCAGCCCGAAAGTCCAGGGGGTTTTACACCATGTGAAGACCATGTATTGTTATTTTATCTTCTACTTTTAACTCCTAACTCTCCCAAAACAGCCTGTGTAAATAGATTAAAGCAATTTTCAACCATTTCCTGTAAATGGAGCCCAGATGTAAGCAAAGCTGTAAATGGAATGACTACTATCTTGATTCTATGCTAAACGGCACTAGAATATCTGAACAGCAGCTCTTCGGTGTTGACATGTCATATGTTTGTTACAGGGCTCAAGTCCTGCAGGAATGTGTAGGAACTGAGTTCCTGCACCTTTTCCACCGCAGGAACACCATTCCCATTAGCAGGAGCAGCCCTTGAGTAGAAATCTATGACACCAGTTTGGGTTAATAGATCCACAGTCTGACCAATACTTGTCTCAAACCAACCCAAGTCATCTTCAATGAATGCTTGTGACTTCATAGGTGGAGCCTTCTAACCACGTTGTAATCCAGTGCCCTATGTGAATTTCTAGTCTTGGTAATGGGCCACCCACACAATGACAGATTGCGGGGGTCCCGTCGCGACCAGACATTTTATCCCCTATCCCTTGACATTTCTCACAGACATCTTATCCCCTATCCATGTATATGATTTGTGTTTTTGATTTTTTTTTGTGGTAACACAGGGCTTTCATTGGGAAAGGGGAATAAATTTAGTTTTTTTTTTTTTTTTTTTACACTTAATACCTTTATTGAAGAACTTTTTATTACACTTTTTACAGGTTATACTATAATGAAATACATTTGTACTGCGGCACAGTTTGACATGATCAGCAGCACTTTGTACAGCCTGTGCAATCCATCCTGTGGCTGGATCTCACAGGTTTCATTAGCAGGCAGACAGGAGGTGATGCTCTGACCTCCTGCTGCCATAGCAACCATGGTGACGCCATTGGTGAACAAGGGGAGAGTGCTCCCCCTCAACACCATAGGATTGATCACGGCATCTACTGGGTTAAAGTTGGCGGGACTGGTGTGATCGCGGCTACAGCGGGACTCCGGCTGTGATCGACAGCCGGGTCCCACCGTCGATCTCCTGCGTTGCCAGTGGCAGTGCCGGAGATCGCTAGGACGTATCCATACGTCCCAGTGCGCAAACATGTCGGGTGCTGGGACCTATGCATATGTCCTATAGCGGGAAGGTGTTAAGACAGTGGAGTACTCCTTTAAGAAAACCATGTGCTCGAGTTTTGCACATCGCGGATCGGGTTGACAGGTTGCTGGGTGGGGCTGGAGAGGACACAGTAGTCATGGTATATACAGTCATGGCTATAAATATTGGCACCCCTGAAATTTTTCTATAAAATTAAGTATTTCTCACAGACAATCAACAATCTCAAAGTTACAAGTCCATCTCCAGAGATCTAGATTTGCCTTTGTCCACAGTGCGCAACATTATCAAGAAGTTTGCAACCCATGGCACTGTAGCTAATCTCCCTGGGTGTGGACGGAAGAGAAAAATTGATGAAAGGTGTCAACACAGGATAGTCCGAATGGTGGATAAGCAGCCCCAAACAAGTTCCAAAGATATTCAAGTTGTCCTGCAGGCTCAGGGAGCATCAGTGTCAGCGCAAACTATCTGTCAACATTTAAATGAAATTAAACGCTATGGCAGGAGACCCTGGAGGACCCCACTGCTGACACAGACATAAAAAAGCAAGACTACATTTTGCAAACATGAACTTGAGTAAGCCAAAATCCTTTTGGGAAAATGTCTTGTGGACCAAGATAGAGCTTTTTGGTAAAGCACATCATTCTACTGTTTAATGAAAACAGAATGAGACCTACGAAGAAAAGAACACAGTACCTACAGTGAAATATGGGGGAGGTTCAATGATGTTTTGGGGTTGTTTTGCTGCCTCTGGCACTGGATGCCTTGAATGTGTGCAAGGTATCATGAAATCTGAGGATTACCAACGGATTTTGGCTACCAAATCAGGAATTACAATAGCTAAAATATAAACCTTTTATTACAAAATAACCATTTTACAGAATAACGTACACAAATCCCCATAAAAACAGTAGATATCAATTAGTTCACAAAGTGCAATAATAATAGGGACAATCCCCCGTAATACATGCCTCACCCGACGCGTTTCCCCGTAATTCAATAAAAGAACATACGGTTCATCAGGGGTACAAAAGCAATTAAAGTGGTCGCTTTAGGACAAAGGTACTCATACACGTAGTGAATACATATAGAACATATACATAATCATGAAAAAAGCTCGGCTCTGCTAGTTATCGATGAGAACTGCCGTGACGTGTTTTCAGACCTTCATTGTTGTTCCAACATATTCATGATAACAAAAGTATGTCTCTTTAAATAGCCGACCTCACAGATATATAGAGGGTATACTCAAGACAATATGTTCTCCAGGGATGTCACAATTGTGGTATAGTTATACACAGATATAGGTAGAGCTATCCAGCTAAGAGCCAAGACTGAGGAACAGGACTATCATTAGTTGTACAAAAATACCCGAGAAGTGAAAGACAATTCATGTACTCTAGCACTCCTCCTTAGTTGAGATATCCACCATCTAGGCCTTATATTCAAGAGCCAGAGATAATCCTTTAGCATAGACAAATAGCAACAAACAGTCTCATCGAGAACTAGCAGAGCCGAGCTTTTTTCATCGCATGATTATGTATATGTTCTATATGTATTCACTACGTGTATGTGTACCTTTGTCCTAAAGCGACCACTTTAATTGCTTTTGTACCCCTGATGAACCGTATGTTCTTTTATTGAATTACGGGGAAAGGCGTCGGGTGAGGCGTGTATTACGGGGGATTGTCCCATTATTGCACTTTGTGAACTAATTGATATCTACTGTTTTTATGGGGATTTGTGTACGTTATTCTGTAATATGGTTATTTTGTAATAAAAGGTTTATATTTTAGCTATTGTAATTCTTGATTTGGTAGTTTAGAGCTAGCTAATATTGATCTATATATCAGTGATTGTTGCCAATGGATTTTGGGTCGCACTGTAGAGCCCAGTGTCTTCCAGCAGGACAAGGGCCCCAAACATACGTCAAAAAGCACCTAGAAATGGATGGTAAAAAAGCGCTGGAGAGATCTGAAGTGGCCAGCAATGAGTCCAGATCTAAATCCCGTTGAACACCCGTGGAAAGATCTTAAAATTGCTGTTGGGAAAAGGTGCCTTCCAATAAGAGAGACCTGGAGCAGTTTGCAAAATAAGAGTGGTCCAACATTCAGGGTGAGAGGTGTAAGAAGCTTATTGATGGTTATAGGAATAACTGATTTCAGTTATTTTTTCCAAAGGTTGTGCAACCAAAAATTGAGTTAAGGGTGCCAATAATTTTGTCCAACCCATTTTTGGAGTTTGGTGTGACATTATGTCCTATTTGCTTTTTTTCCTCCTTTTTTGGTTTAGTTTCAATACACACAAAGGGAATATACATGTGTAGAGCAAAACATGTGTTACTGCAATCCTTTTCTGTGAGAAATACTACTTTATTTGAAAAATTTCAGGGGTGCCAACATTTACGGTCATTTATGGCCATGTAAGTGGCTCAGAAGCTGGTGCAGGAAGGAGGGGTTTGGGTTCCTGGAGAATTGGGCCAACTTCGCTGTCGGATTCCGCAGTGCTTACAATTATGGGGTACAAACAAAGACAAGTATCAGACATAAAATTACACAATAACTATTCAAACAAGAGGTGTGGGGATATATTGAGGCCAATTAGAGACTGTTGTAGGCCTGTCTGAAGAGATGTGTTTTTAGGCGACGTTTGAAACTATGGATGTTGTTGTTGTTGAGTCTGAGGATAACATTCCAGAGAACCAGTGCAGCACGAGTGAAGTCTTGTAGACGGGAGTGAGAAATTCGGATTATAGAAGATGTTAGTGTGAGATCATTAGCAGATCGGAGAGAACGCGTAGGATGGTAGACAGAGATGAGAGAGGAGATGTAGGGAGGTGCAGCATTATGGATAGCTTTGTGTGTGAGACTGAGGATTTTGTACTGTATTCTGGACTGAATTGGTAACCAGTGTAGTGACTGGCACAGGGAGGAGGCGTCGGTGTAGCGGCTGCAGAGGAAGATGAGTCTGGCTGCGGCATTAAGGATGGACTGGAGAGGAGAGAGTTTGGAGAAAGGAAGGCCTATTAGTAAAGAGTTACAGTAGTCGAGGCGGGAGTGAATCAAAGCAATAATGAGAGTTTTAGCAGTTTCAGTAGTGAGAAACGGGCGGATTCTTGAAATGTTTTTGAGATGCAGGTGACAAGAACATGAAAGAGACTGAATATGGGGAGTGAAAGACAGATCAGAGTCAAGTATAACTCCAAGACAGCGAGCCTGCTGCCCGGGAGTTATGGTAGTACCACATACCGAGATGGAAACGTCAGGGTTAGGTACAGTATCAGTTGATGGAGAAAAGACAAGAAGTTCTGTTTTAGAAAGATTTAGTTTCAGATATAAAGAGGACATGATGTCTGAGACGGCAGAGAGACAGTCACTGGTATTCTGTAGGAGTGCAGGGGTGATGTTGGAGGAGGAGGTATAGAGTTGGATGTCATCAGCATAGAGGTGGTACTGGAAACCAAATCTACTGATTGTTTTTCCAATGGGGGATGTGTAGAGTGAAAAGAGTAGAGGACCCAGGACCAATCCCTGGGGAACCTCGACAGCAAGGGGAAGAGGAGAAGAAGTAGAGCCAGAAAACGAGACACTAAAGAAGCGGCCAGAGAGATAGGAGGAAAACCAGGCGAGAGCAGAGTCCTTGAGACCGATGGAGCGGAGACTACTGAGGAGGAGTTGGTGATCCACGGTGTCAAAAGCTACAGACAGGTCCAAGAGAATCAGTAAAGAGAAATTGCCATTTGATTTGGCCATCAGAAGATCGTTAGTGACTTTGGTTAGGGCCGTTTCTGTGGAGTGAAGGGAGCGGAAACCAGACTGTAAGGGGTCAAGGAGAGAGTTCTCGGACAGATAGCGGATAAGGCGGGAGTAGACCAAGCGTTCCAGGATTTGAGACGGGTCGATAGTTGGCTGCACAGGATGGGTCCAGAGATGTTTTTTTTCAATAGTGGGGTTATGATAGAGTGTTTGAAGGAGGAGAGAAAGACCCCAGAAGAGAGGGAGAGGTTAAAGATTTTAGTTAGGTGACAGCTGATAGCAGGAGAGAGAGACTGGATGAGGTGTGAAGGCATGGGGTCACTAGAGCAGGTAGTGGGGCGGGTGGAGGAGAGGAGCCTGGAAACATCCTCCTCCGTTACAGGCTCAAAAACTGAGAGTGATGAAGAGGAGACGTGGCTGGGAATTGGATCAGAACTTTTAGGGGACTGGGAGAGGATTTCATCACGAATGTCATCGATTTTAGTTTTGAAGAATTTGGCCAGGTCTTCAGCACAGAGATCAGTGATTGGGGGTCTGTACTTTAGGCCGAAGGAGAGAGTTGAACGTGTCAAAAAGGCGTTTTGGGTTGTTAGACAGAGAGAAGATGAGGGAGGTAAAATATGTTTGGCGAGGTGAAGAGCGGAGTAATAGGATTTAAGCATGAATTTATAGTGCAGATAGTCTGAAGAAGTCTTAGTTTTTCTCCACAGACGTTCAGCACACCTAGAGCATCGCCTGATATGGGCTCTACCGTAGGGACTGGCTGCCCCTCAATGGGCAGGGTGCTGCTGTGCTTGGGGAGAAGAAGGCTAGAAGGGTGGTGGAGTGTTTAAACTAGAGACTTGGGGGGGAGGGAGGGAACCTACAACATAGAGGGGGAAGATAGTGTAGATAGAGAGGGGGGACTTATTAATGTACCTGAGGTGTAGCAGAGGGAGGGCTTAGAAGAGGGCATAGGAAGAAAAAGCATACACCTTTGAATTGCATGTTGACAAATGCCAGAAGTCTAACCAATAAAAAAGAGAGGAACTGGAGTGGTTGATGTCTGAGGAGAATTATGACATAGCGGGTATAACAGAGACTTGGTTGGATGATAGTTGTGACTGGGCAGTCAACATACAGGGTTATAGTCTATTCAGGAATGATCGGACAAAACGGAAAGGTGGAGGATTTTGTCTTTATGTGAAATAGAGACTGAAGGCCGCACTGCGGGAGAATATATGGGAGGGAAACGATAATGTGGAGTCATTATGGGTAGAAAGATATGGAGATAAGAATAAATATAATTCTGATAGGGGTTTGCTATAATGCTATAAGCCACCAAACATAATGGAAGAGGCAGAAGATCAATAACTGAGGCAAATAAACATGGCAGCATATCAGAATGATGTGATAATAATGGGGACTTTAACTATCCTGATATAAACTGGGAGACTGAGACCTGTGAATCTCATAAAGGAAACAGGTTTCTGACAATAGCTAAAGACAATTATCTGTCCCAAATGGTGTAGGGCCCTACCAGAGGGGGCGCCCTACTAGACTTAATATTAACCAACAGACCAGACAGAGTAACTAATGTGCAAGTAGAAGGACACCTAGGAAATAGTGATCATAATATAATACATTATAACTTGTTCTTCAATAAGGGAATCTCTCGAGGGGCCACAAAAACAATGAACTTTAGGAAGGCAAAGTTTGATCAACTCAGAGAAGCCCTTAACAATATAAATTGGGATAATGTCCTCAAAACAAGAATATGGACACTAAATGAGTTTTTTTTTAAATCAACTGGTGACAGAAAGTTAAACAGATTGGTAAATTACGTCTATAAAAAAATCTCAATCCTTCCAGTACTTATTAGTTGCTGAATACTACAGAGGAAATTCTTTTCTTTTTGGAACACAGAGTTCACAGCTGACATCATGACCACAGTGCTCTCTGATGACACCTCTGTCCATTTTAAGAACTGTCCAAAGTAGGAGAAAATCCTCATAGAAAACTTATGCTGCTCTGGACAGTTCCTAAAATGGACAGAGATGTCAGCAGAGAGCCCTGTGGTGATGATGTCAGCAGAGAGCTCTGTGTTCCAAAAAGTAGTATTCATCAGCTAATAAGTACAGGAAGGATTAAGATTTTTTTAATAAAAGTAATTTACAAATCTGTATAACTTTCTGGCATCAGCTGATTAAAAAAAAAAAAAAGGTTTTCCACCGGAGTACCCCTTTAACCCCTTAACGACGCAGGACGTAAATGTACGTCCTGGTGATGTGGTACTTAACGCACCAGGACGTACATTTACGTCCTGAGCATAACCGCGGGCATCGGAGCGATGCCGGCATCATGCGCAGCAGGTCCCGTCTGTGGATCGCAGCCAGGGACCCGCCGGTAATGGCGGACACCCGCGATCCCGCGGATGTCCGCCATTAACCCCTCAGATGCCGTGAGCAATACAGATCACGGCATCTGCAGCATCGCGGTCACTTAACAGGATGATCGGATCGCCCGCAGCGCTGCCACGGTGATCCGATCATCCTGCATGGCAGACGGAGGTCCCCTCACCTTGCTCCGCTGCCTTCCGGGAGTCTTCTGCTCTGATCTGCCTTCCCGCAGACTAGAGCAGAAGAGAACTGATAATGCTGATCAGTGCCGTGTCCTATACATAGCACTGAACAGCAATAGCAATCGAATGGTTGCTATAAATAGTCCCCTATGGGGACTATAAGAGTGCAAAAATTAAAGTAAAAAAAGTTAAAAAAAATGTGAAAAACCCCCTCCCCCAATAAAAACATAAATTGTCTCATTTTCCCTATTTTACCCCCAAAAAGTGTAAAAAATTATTTTATATACATATTTGGTATCGATGCGTGCGTAAATATCCGAACTATTAAAATAAAATGTAAATCATCCCGTACTGTGAACGGCGTGAACGTAAAAAAAATTTTTTCCAAAATAGCTGCTTTTTTATAACATTTTATTCAACAAAAAATTTATAAAAATGTAATAAAAGTTTTGTATAAGCAAATATGGTATTAATAAAAAGTACAGATCACGGTGCAAACAATGAGCCCTCATACCACCGCTTATACGGAAAAATGAAAAAGTTATAGGTCTTCAAAATAGGGTGATTTTAAATGTACTCATTTGGTTAAAAAGTTTGCGATTTTTTTTAAGCGCAACAGTAATAGAAAAGTGTTTAATCATGGGTATCATTTTAATCGTATTGACCCAGAGAATAAAAACCCATGTCATTTTTACCATAAATTGTACGGCATGAAAACAAAACCTTCCAAAATGTGCAAAATTTTTCTTTTTAATTTCCGCACACAACTAGTATATATTTGGTTGAGCCATACATTTTATGGTAAAGTGAGTGATGGCATTACAATGGACACGCAAAAAACAAGCCCTTATACTAGTCTGTGGATGAAAATATAAAAGAGTTATGATTTTTTGAAGGGGAGGAGGGTTAAGGGGTAAAGGACTCTAAACAATCTTCGTTTTTGCACTTTCGTTTTTTCCTCCTCATCTTCTAAAAATCATAACGCGTTCAATTTTGCACCTACAGACCCATATAAGGGCTTGTTCAATGACATTATTTTATAACAATCTGCGGAGAAAAAAATTATTATTTGTGGTGTGAAATGAAAAGAAAAACGCCATTTTGCTAATTTTTAAGGCTTCCGTTTATACGCAGTGCACATGACACATTATCTTTATTCTGTAGGTCCATGCGGTTACAGGGATACCCAATTTATGTAGATTTTATTTATTTTACTACTTAAAAAAAAAAATTATAACTACATGCACCAAAATTTGTATGTTTAAAATTTTCATCTTCTGACCCCTATAACTTTTTTATTTTTTCCACGTATGGGGCTATAGGAGGGCTTATTTTTTGCGCTGTGGTCTGTAGTTTTATAGGTACTATTTTTGTTTTGATGGGACTTTTTGATCGCTTTTTAATAATATTTTTATGATATATGAAGTGACCAAAAATTCACAATTTTGGAATTTGTTTTACGTGTATGCCATCGACCGTATGGTTTAGGCAACCTTATATTTTAATAGTTATGACATTTACGCACGTGGCGGTACCACATATGATTTTTTTTATTACATTATTTTATAGGAAAGGGGGGGGATTTAAATTTTTATTAGGGGGGCTTATTCACATTTAGTCTCTTTTTTACCACTTTTAACTTTTTTTTTTGATTGCATACACTGTTCAATGCTATGTCATAGCATAGCATTGATCAGTGTTACCGGCGCTCTGCTGCGCAGGCATGGAGCCATAGATGGCCGATCAGACGAGGAGGAGGGAGGCGAGAACCCTCCCCGTCATCCAGTAAGCTGATCAGGACATCGCAATTCTGTTGCGATAGTCCCGATCAGCTCCGCTGTACTGCCGGGATTTCACTTTCAGTTTAGACGCCGCAATCAACTTTGATCGGCCCGATCGGCGGTGCCCGTCATTAGCCGTGGGCCCTGGCTGCCCGTAGCAACCAAGACCCACGGGGTTTAACCCGTTCTCCGCTCGTGAGAATGGTTTAAACCCCGTTAGCGGTATAAGCGGTATTTTTTGCCTTCCTCTGGATTAACTCAGTAGGGACTCATTAGGGTTATAGGTTGAACTTGATGGACTCTGGTCTTTTTTCAACCTTATGAACTATGTTACTATGTATAGACGTGAGATAACTTAACAATTATCATTACCTTTTATAATGCACAGTTGGCCAAACATACATTAAATCTCAACAAAGAATGGGGAGTGGAGCAGCTATGACTTTAGTAATAAATCACATGGTATAACATACATATTAAAAAAAATATGTACTTATATTGCCTGGCAACAAGAGATGCCTGGTTGCCCATCAGATTTAGAATGTTTTCCTCCAAAAATCTCCTATTTATGGGCAGCTTCACTAAAACAGATTGTTAGAGATGCCTGCAGTGTAGAGGAACTACAGCTGCGTTGGGATGTTTAGATCTGATGCCTGTCAATGTCCGGAGGTTGATAGCCAAAACTTTGGTGCACATGTAATTGCAAAGAATACCATTCCCATGAGGTTTTCCATCTCTGAAAGAGGATTTATTGTACACAGATTGGCCTGTATCCAATGTACAATTTAACATTAATTTACTTCTTGTTAACCAGTATTATTTATATTGAAGGATAGATCGAATCCTATCTAATATTAACTTTTTAACACATTCCACAGATGTTCGATCAGATTGAGATCTAGAGAATTTGAAGGTCAAGTCAATACCTTGAACTCTGTCACATTCCTCAAATCATTTCAGAAGGGGTTTTGCAGTGCGGCCGGGGCATTGGAGAACACCACTGTAATTCTTAGCTGCAACAATTTCTAGGTACACAATACATGTGAAAGCTAGAAGTCAAGCAGATCACTGCCCAGAGCATCACACTGCTACCTTAGTCTTTTCTTCTTCTTATATTGCATACTGGTGTCATAACTTCCCAGATAAGAAACCCACATCTACATGATGTAAATGTTTCATTGGTCCAGTTTTAAAACGCAAGTGCATATTTTAGGCACTTTCGGTAGTGGACAGGGGTCAGCATGGCCATTCATAATGCTCTGCAGCCATGCATAAAGCTGCAATGCAATGTGTATTCTAATATAATCTTTCTATAATTTTCCAGCAATGTGTGCCTTTAGTGGCTCAACTGTGGGACTGAAGACAGGCTAGTCCTTTCTTTCTACACATCAGGGAGCACTTGGCACCAATGAATTTATTGCCAGTTGTCACTGGTGGTATTTCCTTGGACCATTTTTGGTAGATACTTGCCAATTTTTCCTGTTATCAAAACATCAAATAGAGGTGACTTTTCACTTGCTGCCAAATATATCCTAGCAGGTGATATTACTATGTATGAATTCACTTTACCTGAGGCTTTAACATTATGGTTAATCATGTACCTATCATTTCAACAATCTTCTGACATGTCAAAAGACCACAACATACTGCAGGTCTGTTCTACTGCGAGAGATATACTACTTTCATTACTTTGCGATAAGGATACATACTTTGATAGCTTGACTTTGAGCACAGTTCATCAAATTCTCATTCTTTGCCCTCACAATTCTTGAGTTGTTGTGATTATTATCAATGCGTTAAGTCGATCTAATAAAGTGGGATCACATAGCACCTGGCCGCATGAAAGAAACTCTCAACAAACATTAACAAGATATATGGCGGTGAAATTTGCCGGACACCTAGCAACAATTGACTATTCAGAAATGTTTTTGATCTTGCAGGGTCTGGAGAAGAGACCCTCTCTAGAAAAAAAAGATAATTTCATCACCAGCCTTCATGTGAAACAATCTCTATTTCCTTCAAATAATCATCTATAAAGATCTTTACCAAAATGTGCTTTTTAGTACACTTAATGTCTTCTAAATGAAGTCCAGATGTACGAGGCTGGAGGAACAGTTCTCAGGACTGAAAAAGATGACATAAATCTCGCAGCTGACTGAGATCCTGTTGAGCTCAGTTGGGGAAACTCACAAAGGACTTGTTTTGGGCCAGAAAAGCTGCTGGGTATGAAGACAGATGTGTACACTCCTATTAAAAAAAGAATGATTAAAAAGGGGGAAAAAAAAAAGTCTGCAGCAAGTCCGTACCAATATTCTTAAAGCCCAGGATGGAAGAAGATGTATTCCTGCTAACTAGAGAAAAAACATTTCACCTCAAAATAAAATATTTATTTTAATTAAAGAGCAAATTAATCAAAAGAAACGTAACGCATCGCAACCTGAATTAAATCAAGACAATTGTTGTTTATTGGAGACTTCACTTAATATAAAATGCATAACTCTCACACATCTGTGTTTATCCAGATGCCAGAGGAAGAAACAATTTCTTAGTTTGTTCCAGATTTGACTCAGTGTGAACAGAATCATTTGGCAAAGGTGGCGCGTGGACAAAAACAACACTTATAATGCAACATGCAGCTCATCTGTTTTGCCAGGATGTATAAAACAAAGCACACATTTTAAGTATAATTTGCCCCTCGCCATACTATGTAAGGCCTTTGTGCCTGCCTGATTTTGGAAAAAGCCATGACCGAAACGTCGGGCATATTCTTCGATGGATGCCACTGAATGGCATCCATCACATATAGACTGCCTTGATTTAACAAAAAATATAAATAAATGAATAAAAAGAAAAGTATACTCCGCTATTCCAGGGCATCCGGTAAAAGGACACTACTAATGCATTTTGAAAGAATCCTTAAAAAGGCTGTATGAAAAGAGAAAATATGGCTGTTTTCTTTCAGGCACAACGATTTTCCATGTGCAAGGTAAAAGCACACTCTTCCCGCTTAATCCACCTGTGCAGTGGGCCCAGGAGCAAAACCCCAGCTTCAGACGGGAACACTCAGTTAAAAGAAGTTGTCCAGCAGGGAGTTGGAAAGTAAAAAATGTCTTGTTTTTATTAGGATTCCAGGTTACAAACAGGGCATATACACTAGATGATGCTATGAGAAGATTCAGGCAGTTCGATTTCAATAGGTCTGATCCTTTCTTTCTTAAATGAGACTTCAAGTGTATCTGTCATTCAAAAAACAAAACTTTTGACATGTCCTAGGGTTATGTGAAAAGTTGATAGGTTTGGGTGTTCAGACCGCCAATGATCATAAGAATGAGATGATAGAAATGATTGGCTGTTTCTCCCCACTATGTGCACAAGACAGGCCCATTGACTTACTACTAAAGTCAATCATCTATTGCGTGGGGTGACCGTGCTTAGCGTGTACTGGCTCCAACTGTCAGTGAGGTGTGAACATCCAGACTCCAAACTAACAAAACTTTTGACCCTAGCCCATTTCAACTGGCCAAATGCATTAGATTAATGTTGTTCATACCAGTAGGGATGGCTGACCAACTGTTGTGTACAGAGGCCTTTTAACTCTTCCCTGAGAAGAGCTAGGGGACAGAAGCATTGGGAAGTTGGATTTATATGGTTATCGTCATTAAAAATAGTCCAGTCTCTGTGCTAAGACCACCATTGATCTCTAGATGTAGCTGCGTGAAGAGCACAGCAAGTGACAGGCTCCATAGACTATAATGATAACGGTCCCCTGCAATGAGCACTGGGCCAGGGAGTGAAGCACACTGCTGCACGCTTGACTAAGTTACATCTAGGGTTTTAACCCCTTAAGGACTGAGCCCTTTTTTGCAATTCTGACCACTGTCACTTTAATGGTGAAAAATCCCAAAATTTCATGAAAATTTTGCATTTTTCTAACTTTGAAACTCTCTTATAAGCAAAATGTATATTCCAAATAAATTATATATTGATTCACATAAACAATATGTCTTCTTTATGTTTGCATCATGAAGTTGACATGTTTTTACTTTTGGAAGACATTAGAGGGCTTCAAAATTCAGCAACACTTTTACAATTTTTCACAAAAATTTAAAAATGGGAATTTTTCAGGGACCAGTTCAGTTTTGAAGTGGATTTGAGGGGCTTTCATGTTAGAAATAGCCCATATATTACCCCATTATAAAAACTGCACCCCTCAAAGTATTCAAAATGACATTCAGAAAGTTTGTTAACCCGTTAGGTGTTTCACGGGAATAGCAGCAAAGTGAAGGAGAAAATTCAAAATTTAAATTCATTTTTTACACTCACATGTTCTTGCAGAGCCATTTTTTTTTCTTTTTACAAGGGGTAAAAGGAGAGAAATCCCCCCAAAATTTGTAACCCCAGTTAAGTGCTTCGTGGGTGCACTAGAGGTTTCGGAAGGGAAGGAGCGACAATGGGATTTTGGAGAGTGAATTTTGCTGAAATTGCTTTGGGGGAGGGGGGGGGGGGGAGGTCACATTTAGGAAGCCCCTATGGTGCTAGAACAGCCACAAAAAAAAACACATGGCATACTATTTTGGAAACTACATCCCTCAAGGAATGTAACAAGGGGTACAGTGAGCCTTAACACCCCACAGGTGTTTGACGACTTTTCGATAAAGTCGGATGTGTAAATGAAATATTTTTTTTTCACTAAAATGCTGGCCTTTTCCCAAATTTTACATTTTTACAAGGGGAAATAGGTGAAAATGCCAAAATTTGTATGGAAATACCCCATGTGTGGACGTTAAGTTCTCTGTGGGCGAACTACACTGCTCAGAAGAGAAGGAGTCACATTTGGCTTTGGGAAAGCAAATTTTACTGAAATGGTTTTTGGGGGGCATGTCGCATTTAGGAAGCCCCTATGGTGCCAGAACAGCAAAAAAAAAAAAAAACACATTGCATACTGTTTTGGAAACTACACCCCTCAAGGAACATAAAAAGGTTAACACCCCACAGGTGTTTGACAACTTTTTGTTAAAGTCAGATGTGATGCTGGTTTTCCCCCAAATTTTACATTTTTACTAGGGGTAATAGAAGAAATGGGGTTACAAATATTGGGGGGCATTTTTTCCGGAGTATGGAAATACCCCATGTGTGGACGTCAAGTGCTGTGCTGCCGTAGTCAAATGCTCAGAAGAGAAGGAGTGCCACTGGGCTTTTGGAGATAGAATTTGTTTTGGAATGGGGGCCATGAGCATTTACAAAGCCCCCTGGTGCCAGAACAGTGGACCCCCCCCCCCACATGTGACCCCATTTTGGAAACTACACCCCTCATAGAAGTTAATAAAGGGTGCAGTGAGCATTTACACCCCAATGGCGTTTGACAGGTCTTTGGAACAGTGGGCTGAGCAAATGAAAAATTACATTTTTCATTTTCACGGACCACTGTTCCAAAAATCTGTCAGACACCTGTGGGATATAATTGCTCACTGTACCCCTTATTACATTCCGTGAGGGGTGTCGTTTCCAAAATGGGGTCACATGTGGGGGCACCATGGGGGCTTTGTAAACACACATGGTCTTCAATTTTGGACAAATTTTCTCTCTAATACTAATAATTTTATTTATATAGCGCCTACAGATTCCGCAGCGCTTACAATTATGGGGTACAAACAAAGACAAGTATCAGACATAATATTACACAATAACTATTCAAACAAGAGGTGTGGGGATATGTTGAGGATATGTTGAGGCCAATTAAAGAATGTTATAGGCCTGTCTGAAGAGATGTGTTTTCAGGCCACGTTTGAAACTATGGATGTTGTTGTTGAGTCTGAGGGATTGAGGTATAGCATTCCAGAGAACCGGTGCAGCGCGAGTGAAGTCTTGGAGACGGGAGTCAGAAGTTCGGATTATAGAAGATGTTACTGTGAGATCATTAGCAGATCGGAGAGAACGTGTAGGATGGTAGACGGAGATGAGAGAGAGGTGCAGCATTGTGGAGAGCTTTGTGTGCGAGACTGAGGATTTTGTACTGTATTCTGGACTGAATTGGTAACCAGTGTAGTGACTGGCACAGGGAGGAGGCGTCGGTGTAGCGGCTGCAGAGGAAGATGAGTCTGGCTGCGGCATTAAGGATGGACTGAAGAGAAGAGAATTTGGAGAAAGGAAAGCCTATTAGTAAAGAGTTACAGTAATTGAGGCGGGAGTGACTCAAAGCAATAATGAGAGTTTTAGCAGTTTCAGTAGTGAGACACGGGCAGATTCTGGAAATGTTTTTGAAATGCAGGTGACAAGAACGTGAAAGGGACTGGATATGGGGAGGGAAAGACAGATCAGAGTCAAGTATAACTCCAAGACAGCGAGCCTGCTGCCTGGGAGTTATGGTAGTACCACATACCGAGATGGAAATATCAGGGTTAGGTACAGTATCAGTTGATGGAGAAAAAACAAGAAGTTCTGTTTTAGAAAGATTTAGTTTCAGATATAAAGAGGACATGATATCTGAGACAGCAGAGAGACAGTCACTGGTATTCTGTAGGAGTGCAGGGTGATGTTGGAGGAAGAGGTATAGAGTTGGGTGTCATCAGCATAGAGGTGGTACTGGAAACCAAATCTACCGATTGTTTTTCCAATGGGGGATGTGTAGAGTGAAAAGAGTAGAGGACCCAGGACCGATCCCTGGGGAACCCCGAGAGCAAGGGGAAGAGGAGAAGAAGTAGAGCCAGAAAACAAGATGCTAAAGGAGCGGCCAGAGAGATAGGAGGAAAACCAGGCGAGAGCAGAGTCCCTGAGACCGATGGAGCAGAGACTACTGAGGAGGAGTTGGTGATCCACAGTGTCAAAAGCCGCAGAGAGGTCCAAGAGAATCAGTAAAGAGAAATTGCCATTTGATTTGGCCGTCAGAAGATCGTTAGTGACTTTGGTTAGGGCCGTTTCTGTGGAGTGAAGGGAGCGGAAACCAGACTGTAAGGGGTCAGAGAGGAGTGAGTTCTCGGAGAGATAGCAGATAAGGTGGGAGTAGACCAAGCCCAATGGCGCTCCTTCTCTTCTGAGCATTGTAGTGCACCTGAAAAGCACTTTATATCCACATATGGGATATGTTCTTACTCAGAAGAAATGGGGTTACAAGTTTGGGGGACTTTTTTCCGATTTTCCCTTGTGAAAATTAAAAATTTTGCGTAACACCAGCATTTTAGTTACATCTTTTTTCTTCATTTTCCAATCCAACTTTAACGAAAATTTGTCAAACACCTGTGTGATGTTAAGCTCACCATACCCCTTGTTATGTTCCGTGAGGGGTGTAGCTTCCAAAATGGGGTCACACGTGGGGATTTATTTTTTTTGCATTTATGTCAGAACCGCTGTAAAATCAGCCACCCCTGTGCAAATCACCAATTTGGGCCTCAAATGTACATAGTGCGCACTCACTCCTGAGCATTGTTGTGCGCCCGCAGAGCATTTTATGCCCACATTTGGGGTATACCTCCAGCTGTTTCAAAACTACAACTCCCAGCATGTACTGACAGACTGTGCATGCTGGGAGTTGTACTTTTGCAACAACTGGAGGCACACTGGTTGAAAAACCTTCAGTTAGGTTCTGTTACCTAAGTCAGTATTTTTCAACCAGTGTGCCTTCAGCTGTTGCAAAACTACAACTCCCAGCATGTACTGATCGTCGAAGGGCATACTGGGAGATGTAGTTATACAACAGCTGGAAGTACGCAACTACAACTCCCAGCCTGGCGAGACAGCTGTTTGCTGTTCGTGCATGCTGGGAGTTGTAGTTGTGCAAGATTTAGAGGGCCACGGTTTAGAAACCACTGCACAGTGATCTCCAAACTGTGGCCCTCCAGATGTTGCAAAACTATAAAACCTGGCATGCATAGACCGCAAACTGCTGTGTGGGCATGCTAGGAGTTGTAGTTTTGCAACATCAGGAGGGCTACAGTTTAGAGACCACTGTATAGTGGTCTCCAAACTGTAGCCATCCAGATGTTGCTAGGCAACTCATCGGCTTCCATAGGATCCAGGGAGCCGCATCGCCATCCTCTGCTGCCGCCTATCACCGCCGCCGATCGCCCGCTATCGCCGCCAACGGGTAAGTGGACTTCGGCGCCGGTCCCCGTCGGGTTTCCCCGTTTTGCCTGGCCTACTGTGCGTGGGCAGAACAGGGGAACCGAAGGTTAACCCCCCCCCCCCTGCCCGCGATCTGCTATTGGTCGTCTCTTCTGAATGACCAATAGCAGGGATAGGAGGGGTGGCACCCCTGTCACCTCACTTCTATCCCTTCAGGGGGATCGTGGGTGTCTTGGACAACCCCGATCCCCCTCATTTTCCGGGTCACCGGAGACCCGTATGACCCGGAATCGCCGCAAATCGCCAGTGTGAATTCACTGGCAATTTGCGGCAATCGGCGACATGCGGGGGTCTGATAACCCCCCGGGCATTTGTGGTGGGGACCAAAATTCCCATGGGCGTACAGGTACGTCATGGGTCATTAAGTACCAGGGTGTCATGGCATACCTGTACGTCCTGGGTCCTTAAGAGGTTAAAGGGGTACTCTGGTGGAAAACTTTTTTATTTTTTAAATCAACTGGCTCCAGAAAGTTAAACAGATTTGTAAATTACTTCTATTAAAAAATATGAATCTTTCCAGTACCTATTAGCGGCTGAATACTACAGAACGAAATTCTTTTCTTTTTGGATCACAAAGCTCTCTTCTGACATCACGAGCACAGTGCTCTCTGCTGACATCTCTGTCCATTTTAAGAACTTTCCAGAGTAGGAGAAAATCCCCATAGCAAACATATTCTGCTCTGGACAGGTCCTAAAATGGACAGAGATGTCAGCAGAGAGCACTGTGTTCCAAGAAGAATATAATTTCCTCTGTAGTATTCAGCAGCTAATAAGTACTGGAAGGATTAACATTTTTAATAGAAATAATTAACAAATCTGTTTAACTTTCTGGCACCAGTTGATTTAAAAAAAATAAAAAAAATTGTACACCAGAGGACCCCTTTAAGAAAACTTCTACAGGCAAGATCAAGCTCTTTCATATGCCTGCATAAGTCTTTTCATTTTATGACCGTAATGCTTGAAAAGGTGTTGTCACTTTAAAAATCTTTTGACAAGTTTTAGAGACATATTAAAGGTTTTTATTGGATGGGGTCTAATGGGGTCTAGAACTAGCTGGTAGAAAAGTGAGATAAGCGAGACAAACTTACATTGTAAGTCTATGGGATTGCATTGGTTAGCTGCACTTTTCTACTTGCTTGGTTGGGGTCTGAACACTCAGACCTCGAACTTTTGGCAATCATAATTTTTTCTTTTTTTAGCTAAAGGTATACTTTATAAGAGAGTAACATGTCCCATTCTTCTGCTGTGATGGGAAGAATATGTCCATGTATATGGCCAGCCTGTTTACATGTGTGCTATAGCTTCTGTTTGTATGACAGGTACGGATGGCTTAAATGACAATAGAGTGTATGACAATATGTGTGCTCTGCTATTTCTGCCACATCTGTCTCCAACAAATGAAAATGTTGTATGGCAATCTTTCTCCATAAAAAGAGAAAGAAACATGTAATGAGTGTGTGGCATAGCCTCCTTGGAGCTGTAGCTCAAGAACAGCTGGAAATCCACTAGTTGCTTCAGCATGCCATAACACACCGTGGGGAAGACAATCAGATGGAACTTGTCTATAACACTGGATGTTAATGGGGAAAGGGGGGTAGACACGTTTTACTTGCATGTGCACTGAAAATAAGAGCCATCTTTTTACTGTAGTAGTTGAACAGCTGGGCTGTAATGTAAGCATGCTGTGAAAACACTCCACACGACTGGTCTGTGTCAAATTAAAGATGCTTCCCTACATAGTAAACATATGAAGTCTCCATACTAGAACTACACTTCATTTGTTTAGGTGAATGATCAAACAGCATGGAGATGGAAGGAAAGACATAGATGTGGCACAGGAAGTCACTATTATCTTTCCATACATTTAATACAAACTGGGAAACTGTATTAAAAAGAAAAAACAAAAAAACATTGTGGAGTTAATTGGAGTTTGTGTCCCTTCCAAATTCATACAGTGCCAGATGTTGGGAGAAAAACCAGACAACATCCTTACATTATATTTCTAGGTAGGACGTTAAGGATCTTTTTGTTACTTGGCCTCTGAAATTTAGAAGACTCCAGATGTGGGGTACTTACCTACTCAGTGGAAACATTTCAGCAAAGTCACTTGTTTAATAAATGGATAAAATACAGATCATACGGTATACTCAGGTGCTGACAGGCTATAGGATTTTCATGTCTATTTGTCTTTAAAAGAAATCTGTCAGTTCCATATAATGCTTAAAGCTGGAAACCTTGGCAGATAGCTGATAACCCAGATGACACCTGTCAGCTAAAGCCTGTTTGCACACATTATATATAAAAATTATTTTTCCTTCCAAGGTCAGGTGTCATAGTGGCTTGGGCTGAGCTGCAGCATGCACACTTCCTCCCTCCCCCACCCTTCCCTGCATGATTGATGTACTAAGCTCAGTGATGGAAGCCAAACACTGTACATCAATGATGTAGGGCAGGGTGGAGTAATGCATGCTTTACGAGAAAAACATTAGCAAACAGCCATCAGCTAAGAAACAGGCATTGTTTGCTTTATCTCCATATCGATAATCTGCCCAGGTCTGCAGCTTTGAGCATAATATAGAGCTGACAAATTTTCTTTATGGAAAAACTCTTACTCTGGTAACACGGTGTTAACGCTTATTCTGCAATTGGGAAGCTATGTGCACACTGTATTTGTTGCTACAGTAAGGTTTTTTACTAGGGATCGACTGATATCGATTTTTTAGGGCCGATACCGATAATCTGTCACCTTTCAGGCCGATAGCCGATAACTTATACCGATATTCCGGTATAAGTTATCGGCTATTTCAAACCCCCCCCCAGTGGGGCAGAAGCTGTTGCAGATCATAATTTAAAGCGGGCGCTTTAAATCAATGAACTGCAGCGGCTTTTGCCGGGCCAGAGACCGCCGCCCGCTTCTCTCCCCCTGTCTGTCCTGGGGTCCTGAGTCTAACCACCACAGTTGCCCCATCGCCTCCCCCCCATCCTCTGCCCACATACCGCCGCCTGCCCCCATCCTCTGCCCACATACCGCCGCCACCCCCCCTCCTCTGCCCACATACCGCCGCCGCATTACGCAGCACACAGCAACAGCGCAGGAGCCAGAATTATCACGGACCCCGGGAACAGGTAATTATAACTTCGGGGATGGGGGGGGGGGGAGGCGATGGGGCGGCGGCAGCATGTGGGCAGAGGATGGGGGGAGGCAATGGGGCAGCGTGGTATGTGGGCAAAGGATGGGGCAGCAGCGATGGCGGTATGTGGGCAGAGGATGGGGGGGAGGAAATGGGGCAGAGGCGGTATGTGGGCAGAGGATGGGGGGAGGCAATGGGGCAGAGGCGGCGGTATGTGGCCAGAGGATGGGGAGGCAATGGGGCAGCAGCGGCGACGGTCGTCTCTGGCCGGGGGGCGGGGCATTATCAGCAAGGTAATTGCCGATACCGATAATGTAACACCGAAAGGATTTTTCTACTACATAGGTAGAAAATGGAGTGCATAAAAAAATCACTACTACACCTACAAAAAATGCACCAAAAACTAAAGTATAGACAAAATATAAACAATCTTTATTGAAGTAAATAATAATATTAAAAGACTAGTAAAAAAACACATATAGTACAGCACCAGTCAGATACAGCGTACAGGTAGTACCCCTTGCGCCAATGGAAACATCAATATGCTTGATTGACTCATACTTTGCCCAATACCTATGTGGTAGTTAAAATTAGCCAGATGACCCACCTGTTTGGAGATAAATCCGAGCGCCATATTCATATTTTAACTACCACATGGGTATTGGGCAAAGTATGAGTCAATCAAGCATATTGATGTTTCCATTGGCGCAAGGGGTATATATTAAGGGGACCCTGACCTTAGGTTAGCCACGCCCCCTGAGGAAGCGAATTTTACCGCAAAACGATCGTTGGGGTTTGGTATAGGTATGGTTTGGCACCCATAGGTCATTGCTATTTTCATGCTATGTACTTTTTCATTTGGTCTATTGTTTGTACCATATTCTTGCACTTTACATGTGAATCTAGTTCTATTGCCATCTTATGTACTGTGTGACCACCCTACCGATACCGATAATGTCCAAAATCGTTTATAGGCCGATAATATCGGCCAAACCTATAATCGTTCGATCCCCATTTTTTACATTGTAGCAGCTTGAAGCTGACATTTTTCTCACACTAAAAAGGAGTCACCTAATTTTTTGTCTAAACAATTTTAAATTTCTGATTATTTTTTGTTTAATTATTATCGGGTGCCCATCTTGCCTGAGCCGTTTTTAACAGCATTACAAGATAAGCTTAACAGAAAGCCTTGTTACAGTAATATAGCCTGCAGCAGATCCTAGTCACTTGTTTGGGAGAGCTTTCTAGACATACTCTGTGACTATTGCAGTGGTCACTCTAGAGGGAGAGGGAGGCTGAGCTCTAAGTAGTGTTTCTTGCAAATAGTGTTTTATCACAGGCAGGATAAGAATGAAATGTAACGACAGCTCAATATAAAACATAGGAATAAGGTTACATTCACACCTCGTTTTTATGTTACGGATGTCTGATCCAGCTGGGGGAGGGGCAAACCGGGCTCTCCCGCACCCCAGCCCGGACCAGCGCTGAAATCCATTTACTTTAATGAGCCGACCGGAGTCAAATGGTGACTCCAGTCGGCTCATTTTTGACCCGTATCCGGTTTTGTGACCAGACCTAAAACCATAGTATACTACGGTTTTAGGTCCGGTCAGGAAACCGCATACGGGTCAAAAATGAGCCGACCGGAGTCACCGTTTGACTCCGGATGGCTCATTAAAGTAAATGGATTTCAGCACTGGTCCGTCTGGGGTATGGGAGAGCACGGTTTGCCCCTCCCCAATGTAAAAACGAGGTGTGAATGCAGCCTAAGAGAGAGAAAGAACATTAGAGGAAAGCTCACAAAGGCTGAAAAAAAGGGGAGAGTGCAAACAAAGAAGTCGGCAGAACAGAAACATACATGCTGTGTATACACAGAGAGGAAATACAGCTCACATAGCAAACTGTAAAAAGACAGTATATAATAGCTATGGGGTTTATATATATTTTTTTTATAAAGACCTACTGTACTAAGTACAAAGCAAGAATAAAAAAAGAAATAGCTTTTCAAATGTTATCCAATCCATGTTCTAACTACCCAGCTGTAGACAGGAACTACCCTCATAAAGGGATTATCCAGCATTAGAAAAACAGCTTTTTTTCCTTCAGTAAACTGCACCACATTTGGTTGATTATGGTTTTCTAGATCAGTTCCTTTAAAGTGAATGGAATGAAGTTGTAATATATGATACAACCTGTGGACAGGTGTGGTGCTGTTTTTGGAAGACATTGGCCCTCATTTACTATTCTAAACCCGACTTGTTTTGTCGGGTTTTTTTGGCGCATCTTTGTCTGCTACATGTCGCAGACATCGTACGCCAGTCTGCGACATGATGCAAAATTTTTTCCCGACGGACCCGATGTGGATTCTCCCAAACCCGAAAAAGGGGCGTAACCCGACATTTGTGAGCTTTCCCACGTATTTATAAAAGGTTTCCAACCCGAATTTGTTGAATTGTTGTGGATTTTTTCCCGACAACTCAGAGGAGTTGGAAACCAAAACCAACAAAACCCACGTGCGACAAACAGGATGCGACATAATAATAAATACCAGGGGAAAAAAGTAGTCGGGTAAGAAAGCAACATAGACTTACAACCCGATTTTCTAAGTAAATGAGGGCCATTATCTCCATTTTCTATTACTGGACTACATGATAACCATTGCTTGACTGTGGACAATCAGTGTTGCTCAGAACAAATAGAGAGCACTATTTTAGTGTCCCCCCTATATAAGTTTTGGAGCTACTGTCACTTAAAGAAAACTTTTGATGTCTCACCCAGACATGTAAAAAGTTTTGATCTGTCATGGTCTCAGAGCTGAGACCCCCACTGATCACTAGATCGGCTACAGCACCGATATAGAGTTCTTATCATGCAATGAGTCAAACTGAGCACACAGCTGCAGGCTTCTAATGGCTATATCTAGAGATCTGTGGGGTCTTGTGATGCATGCAGGTCAAAACAATTTTTTTTTTTATTGTTTTAAAGAATGTAACGCTTTTTCTTTGTCACAGATAAGAAAGCAGATAGAAAGGGCTAAAAGAACAACTAAACAAAACAAACAAAAAAACCTCTATTGAATACCCAAGCTTCTATAGCTAGCATCAAACTCTAGCTTAATGCATAGTGAATGAAGTTTGAACGAGTTGCAATATATCAGAATAAAGTGTAAGTTGCTTCCAATAACAGACTTTAAAGGGGTACTCAGCTGTAGAACATTTTTTAACATTATTCCTTGGCTGCCAGCATATAAAACCAAAACTTTAACTTTATCTGCCTCCGTGTCATGGAATCGCTGCTCCCGTCCCGTGGCATAACATCTCTGAGGTAGGCAATTATCTGAGCCATGGTGTGATGTCTCAACCACAGGCAGCCAGAAAGAAGACCACACCAGAGGACAGGAGCAGTGATATTGGGGAACCCAGGTTTGTTTTATATGCTGGAAACCTAGGGATAATGTTAAAAAAAAAAAAAAAAGTTCTACAGCGGAGTACCCCTTTAAATGCACAAATTACATCAGAACTGTAACTCATCTACAGTTGGCATACTCACCAAAACACTGTATAGAAGAAGACAAAATAACTATTTGGCCAAAGATACAAGCAGATAAGTCTATCATGCATGATTTTAAGACATAAGAAATTTGCTATGACAGACTTTGACTATACAGGTTACAAATCAGCTCAACTAAACCACCCACCCTAACATTGCTCTGCACCCAAGAGAAAAACATAACCTGACCGCAGAACAGTCCTACTAGTCAAAGGGTCCACTGGACAACTATTCACTTTGTCCCCCAGATCCAAACCATATCTCATTGTTAAAAAACAAAATTATTTGGACAGTGAAGATTGAGTCATAAAGGCATCTAAATCATTCCTTCAAGCCTCAAACCAGATTGAAGAGATAAGCATAAGACACTTGTATTATAACAGGATGCAAGTGTGTGCATTTTTTCCAGGCAAAAACGTCAAAAAATCAGGAGTAACGCCAAAATAAAGTGAAGATACAGACCTTATGAAATTTCAGCCTTGGGCTGCCAGAAGTTGTTCCCAAATCTTCACTTTATCTACGTAGTGTATTGAAGCACAAGTTTCATTTTGGACTTGAATAAATCCAATTTAACTATTTCTCTGGAGGCCAAAATAAGATCAACAAACGTCTAACTCTACTGCGGCTTCTTTCTCCTGACATACTGTAAGCGATCATGCAGTCTAAATGCTAATGCTGGGAGTAAAACTCCCAACCACTCCATAACTACCGCATTTTTCGCCGTGTAAGACGCACTTTTTCTTCCCCAAAACTGGGGGGGAAAAGTTGGTGCGTCTTATACGGCGAATACCGGCGGCCATCAACGGCCGGGACCCGCGGCTAATACAGGACATCACTGATCGCGGTGATGCCCTGTATTAACCCTTCAGACGCGGCGATCAAAGCAGACCACCACGTCTGAAGCGAAATAACACTAATCCGGCTGTTCAGTTGGGGCGGTCTCGAACAGCTTACAGGACACCGGGAGGGACCTTACCTGCCTCCTCGGTATCTGCTCTGTGCCGGGATACCCTGCATGGCCGGCGTTTTCCTTCGACGTCATCACGTCGTCGCGCACACCGTCCCGTCATCCAATAGGAGCGACGTGTGTAGCAACGCGATGACGGCGACGGAGAGCGTGGATCCCGGGGAAGAAGATGTCCGGAGCGTCGGGGACACCACGGGGACGCGGCGACAGCGATGGAGCGACATCCAGGGCAGCGGTGACGGGTCCGGCGGTGACACGTGAGTACTACCTCCTATCCAGTGGTCTTCAACCTGCAGACCAACCTGCGGACATGCGGTCTTCAACCTGCGGACCAACCTGCGGACATGCGGTCTTCAACCTGCGGACCAACCTGCGGACATGCCCGGACAGCCAACGGCTGTCCAGGCATGCTGGGAGGTATAGTTTTGCAACATCTGGAGGTCCGCAGGTTGAAGATCACTGTTGGGTGCAGAATCTTTTTTTTTCTAGATTTTGCACCTTTAAAATAGGGTGCGTCTTATATGCCGGTGCGTCCTATAGGGCGAAAAATACGGTAAATATGAGGTTTAAGACTCACCTTCACATTCTAAAATGTGACAGATAGTGTTCACACTGCATATTTTTCCTTTAGAAACATACTACCACAAAATATGTGGCAGCCATTCCAGGCTTCCCCTTAAATTTCTGCTATTTCTCTGTCAAAATTTGTTGTATGGGACGAATTGACATTCTGGCAAAAAGATGCCTTTTTCTACGTGCAGGTTTCAAAATATGCAACAGAAAAAGTGTGCGCTTAACCCCTTAAGGACACAGCTCATTTTCACACATACACACATACAGTATTCTGCACATATTTGATGTGCAGGATTTTATGCTGCAGATTCCAATGTAAACTAAATTACTGAATACAGCTTCAAATCCTGTGCATCAAATCTGCACAGAATACTGTACGTGTGAATAGACCCTAAGGACGCAGCCCTTTTTGCAAATCTGACCACTGTCACTTTATATATTAATAACTCTGGAATGCTTTTACCTTTAATTCTGAGTCAGAGAATGTTTTTTCGTGACATATTCGACTTTAAAGGGTACCTCTCATCAAATAAACTTTTGATATATTTTTGATTAATGAATGTTGAATAACTTTCCAATAGCATGTTAATGAAAAATATGCTTCTTTCTATTGTATTTTTCCCGATCAGTCCTGTCAGCAAGCATTTCTGACTCATGCTGGAGTCCTAAACACTCTGAGCTGCCAGCCTGCTTTGTTCACAGCCAAACAGGCTGTGAACAAAGCAGGCTGGCAGCTGAGTGTTCTCCTTTGTGAACAAAGCAGACTGGCAGCTCGTAGTGTTTAGGACTCCAGCATGAGTCTGAAATGCTTGCTGCCATGACTGGTAGGGAGACCCCTAGTGGTCATTTCTTCAAAGTGAAAAATTAAATAGAAAGAAGCATATTTTTTAATAACATGCAATTGTAAAGTTATTCTGCATACATTAATCTATAATATATCAAAAGTTTTTTTGATGAGAGGTACCCTTTAACATAGTGGTAAATTTTCGTTGTTACTTGCATCCTTTCTTGGTGAAAAATCCCCAAATGTCATGAAAATTTTGAATTTTTCTAACTTTGAAACTCTCTGCTTGTAAGGAAAATGGATATTCCAAATAAATTATATATTGATTCACAAATACAATGTTTACTTTATGTTTGCATCATAAAGTTGACATGTTTTTACTTTTTGAAGACATCGGAGGGCTTCAACGTTCAGCAGCAATTTTCAAATTTTTCACGAAAATTTCAAAATTGGAATCTTTCAGGGACCAGTTCAGTTTGAAGTGCATGTGAGGAGCTTTCATGTTAGAAATACCCCATAAATTACCTCATTATACAAACTGCACCCCTCAAAGTATTCAAAATGAAATTCAGAAAGTGTGTTAACCCTTTAGGTGTTTCACAGGAATAGCAGAAAATTCAAAATCTTAATTTTTTTACACTTGCATGTTCTTGTACAGCCATTTTTTTTATAAAAGAGAAATCCCCCCAAAATTTGTTACCCCATTTCTCTCGAGTAAGGAAATACCTCATTTGTGGATGTAAAGTGCTCTGTGGGTGCACTAGAGAGCTCAGAATAGAAGGAGCGACAATGGGATTTTTGAGAGTGAATTTTGCTGAAATGTTTTTTGGGGAGCATGTCACATTTAGGAAGCCCCTATGGTGCCAGAACAGCAAAAAATAAAAAAAGAAAGAAAGAAAAAACATGGCATACTATTTTGGAAACTACACCCCTCAAGGAACATAACAAGGGGTCCAGTGAGCCTTAACACCCCACAGGTGTTTGACGACTTTTCATTAAAGTCGGATGTGAAAATCAAATATTTTTTCTTCACTAAAATGCTGTATTTTCCCCCAAATTTTACATTTTTACAAGGGGTAATAGGAGAAAATGCCCCCCAAAATTTGTAACCCCACCTTTTCTGAGTATAGAAATACCCCATGTGTGGACATTAAGTGCACTGCTGGCGAACTACAATGCTCAGAAGGAGTCACATTTGGCTTTTGGAAAGCAAATTTTGCTGAAATGGTTTTTGGGGGGCATGTCGCATTTAGGAAGCCTCTATGGTGCCAGAACAGCAAAATAAAAATAAAAACAACCCACATGGCACACTATTTTGGAAACTACACCACTCAAGGAACGTAACAAGGGGTACAGTAAGCCTTAACACGCCACAGATGTTTGACGACTTTTCGTTAAAGCTGAATGTGTAAATGAAAAAAATATATATATTTCACTAAAATGCTGTCCCCCACCCCCCCAATTTTACATTTTTACAAGGGGTAATAGGAGAAAATGCCCCCCAAAATTTGTAACCCCATATCTTATGAGTATGGAAATACCCCATGTGTGGACGTCAAGTGCTCCGCTGGCGAACTAAAATGCTCAGAAGAGAAGGAGCACCATTAAGCTTTTGGAGAGAGAATTTATTTGGAATGGAAGTCGGGGGCCATGTACGTTTACAAAGCCCCCATGGTGCCAGAACAGTGGATCCCCCCACATGTGACCCCATTTTGTAAACTACACCCATCACAGAATGTAATAAGGGGTGCAGTGAGCATTTAAACCCCACTGGCATTTGACAGATCTTTGGAACAGTGGGCTGTGCAAATGAAAAATGACATGTTTAATTTTCACGGACCACTGTTCCAAAAATCTGTCAGATGCACCCTTCGGTGGGTATATCGATGTCTACCTTAGAAATTATGTTCCAAACTGCTGACTCTATCCGATAGCTGTTAGGACAATTTTATATATAATATAATATATAGTTGTGCTATATATGGCTGTGCTTCCATAATGTCATTTTTTTTTAATTTAAGTGTTTCCAAGCCCATGAAGTGCTATTGGATGGACCACCTCTTCGCTCCTTCCTCACATCCCTTATTGTTAGTCAGCTGGAAGCCAAGACCTGTTTCCAGGTGTGAGCTTTTAAAGCAGGGCTTGGATTCCAGTGGACTATCTTTCAAGAGGGGAAAGGGATGTGAGAGGAGCGAGGAGGAACTGAAGCCGAAGAAAGGTATTTTCTGTGTTATGGAAGAACAAATATATGAAAGGTTGTGTGTGTCTCCTTGCCCTAACCGCTATCTAATGGTATCAGCAGTTTGGAAAGTGAATTGCAGTCAACAGATTCCTTTTTATGTTTTTTTAAGGGATGCGCCGAAAGGGAAATTTGGGGCCAAAACCGAAAATTTAGGCTGTGCTTGGCCGAAAACTGAAAATGCATTGCCCTGTCCATTTTTTTTAAATATAGCTTTTGTAAAATTATATTAACAGAATTTTTTATTAAATGAATTCGTGAATTTAAGTAATCTGAAATTAACAACTCCATGCTTACATTTTTTTCCCCCCCTACAGACCCATATGAGGGCTGTTTTTTTGCGTTACCAATTGAACTTTGTAATGACATCTTTAATTTTGCCATAAAATGTACGGTGAAATAAAAAATAAAAAAAAATGTGGGGGAAAAGAGAAAAACGCAATTTTACAACTTTTGAGGGGGTTTTATGTTTACGGATTGCACTTTATGGTTATCTTTATTCTGTAGGTCAATGCAATTAAAAGGATCCCCATTTTATATAGTTTTTCCAATATTGCTCTAATTTTATAAGGGGGCTATATTTGGGCTCATTTTTTGTGTCATGATCTGTAGATATTATCGGTACCATTCTCATATTGATTAGTGTTTTTGATCACTTAAATTTTTTTTCCTGATATATGATGTGATTAAAAATCTATATTTTGGACTTTTTTTTATGTTTACGTCGTCCACCATATAGGATCATTAACATAATATTTTTATAGAACAGACATTTCCACACCTGGTGATACCAAATATGTTGATTTATTTAAATGAAATTATTTTTTATCACAGCATCTGAGGGGTTAATGGCAGACATCAGCACAATCGCTGATGTCCACCATTACCGGCCGGGACCCGGGGTTTATGATGAGAGGGCAGCTCCTGCATTTGCGCAGCAGGAGTTAGGGCGTAAGTCCCAGGTGCCCAGGGCATACCTGTACACCCTGCATCCTCTAGGGGTTAAGCTACGCCCCATGAAACTATCGGCAGAAAATTCCCTTAGCCAAAAATGCCATTTTTGGCTGATAATTTTTAGCGGCCGAAATTTCAGTGCATCCCTAGTTTTTATGCCATTATGTATTGTAGATTTAAATGGTCACTGTCACTTTATTCTTTAGGTGTGAGCCTATGTAAATCCTAATGTGTGTAAATTATTCGATTCCCAAAAATGAATCCTTAGTCCAGAAAGGCAGCTCTAAAGCCTTGGCAACTAGGTGTCTCACTTCTCTGCAATCTGCTGGTCACTACCTGTTAGGGGACTCTGCCTCTAGTAACAGAAATACAAAACAGAGGAAGTGGGTGGTAAAGCTTAGCATGTGCTTACGTGCAAGAAAGAGGGAAAGACATTAAAAGCTGGGATGTGTACCAGCAAGTTGAGCCAGTCTGCCTGCTGAAGATGACTTTACTGTTCCTGAAAGGTAAATCAATGCTTCCCTCATCTTTTGTCATGCATAAAGCCCCTGGCAGCTGCTCCTTGGGTAAATATTAGTGTATCCACTGCTGTATGTCCACAGTGCTGAAGTGTAATCTCCCCAGAAGCGATGGGTGCACAGCAATGCTTAAATACAGCAGACAAGCGGGGACCAGGGCATGTGCAACCCTACAGTTCCCAAAACAAAAATGTGGCAGCAGAGAGCTCTGTGTTCTGTCACACCAATTAAAAAAAAAAAAAAAAAGGTAAATAACAGAAAAACTATATTTTTTTATGCAGTTATATCACAGTTTTATTAAGGCAATGTATAACAATAAATGTAATATGTGACAGGTGGATTATTTTCTCCCACAATATAAATATTTACAATATATTCAGTCTGGGTGCATCATGACTGTACCAGTTAAAACCAGGTATTGGGCCAATTCAAAAAGTTCACATGGGAAATTACACAATGGAACAGAAACTAGACATTACTGATACATTATAAGCATTTTACAGGATTTTCCTACTGTTCTATCCTTCACAGACAGAGAGCAGGTTCTGTGACATTACTGCCCAGGACCTTCAAAATACAAGCGCTTACTGTTGATTCACCAGATGGAAACTACAATCTAATAGAAAATATGTCATTGTTTAAAGCCTAGTAAAAAGCAATTGACCATTTCTTGACAACTTGGGAAAAAAAAAACAGTACATATCAAAGGGATAGAAAATGTACTTTGTGAGCCATGTAATGAAGCGGCTAAGCAAAAGTGACAGCAACATTTACAGGAGAAAAATAACACTGGGATTGTTCCTGTCGTGTTACTAGTAGTCGCTGCATAAGAAATGATGTGCTTAAGTGATTCAGAAGTTCATTACAGACGTGATGCTGACATGGCCTTCACTTCTCATTCACAAACTTCTGTCTGACAATCTCACTTCTTTGTATGTTGTAATGAGACAATGAAGCGCTCTTAAGACAGCTCTGGTAATGACAAAGGCGGGCAACTGTGAGACGGAATATCCAAGCCATTCTAAAGAAAATAAAACCTGTCCGGATACAAGGGCTCTGAAGAAGTGTCAGTTTAAGAGAGGCACTGACGAACTTCAACATTTCTAATATTTCAGCCAGTCAGTGCAACTGGAGCGTGGACACGAAGCAAGTCCTAACAAAGGAAATAGGCCATTGATATAAGATTGAAGGAGAGCCAAGAATCTATTTTACACAGCTTTCACAAAGACAGCCAAACCGTGCAGAGTGACTGTAAAGAGTGTCTTCTATTCTGGATTACACCGCATGCCTATACACAACATAAATTGCTTATTGATTTTAAACTGTGCAATGCTTAAAGGGATACTTCACTATTTTAAAACGTATCCTCCATCTGCTTACTGTCTATGGAAGCATCGGAGATACACTAGTACAGTGCTCGTGTATCTCTGGTACTCCCATAGGGAATACATGCAGTGTGTGCAGACAGCTCCATACACAGACAGACGTGTCCGTGTACTGGAGATCGCAGAGGGGTCCCAAAGGCCATACCTCCACAATCAGTCACTAGGGGATAAGTAGTCGAACGCCCTTTTAAAGGGGTTATCCTGGAATAGAAAAAAAATTGCAAATTTCTTCCAAAAACAGTGCGACAGCTCAGCTCTTTTAACTATAATAGAACTGAGATGCAATACCACACATAACCTGAGGACAGGTTTTTCTATCCTGGATAATCCCTTTTATTAACTTGTGTCACTGCACGAAAATTGCCACTGGGTTCCCCACCTGGTTACACACTGACTGCTAGAGATCCCTGCAGCAGGACTATCTTTGTTCCGTTTATCATCAGGTCACCCTCCTACCAAAAGGGGATTGTGCAGTTGAACAACCTCTTTTTAGTGGTTTTAGCACTGAAAGCATTAATCACCTATCCACAGGATAGGCAATAAACGTGTTATTACTGAAGGCAACACCGCTGGGAACCCCACCAAGCAAAACAACAGAGGTTCCTAAGTACCCTGTGATATCCCTAGTGCCATGGCAGTAAATGTCACAAAAGAATTAAAGGGGTACTCCGCTGGAAAACATTTATTTTAAAAATCTACTGGTGCCAGAAAGTTAAACAGATTTCTAAATTACTTCTATTAAAAAAATCTTAATCCTTTTAGTACTAATAAGCTTCTTTATGCTCCACAGGAAGTTCTTTTCTTTTTGAATTTCCTTTCTGTCTGACCACAGTCCCCCACATATAGCTTATATACCGTATATATTATAATTTTTTTTATTTTTATGGATGAAACAATAAATCATTTATTATAAAACAGAGCTTTTGGCTGGTAATCTTAATGTGTAAATACTTGTACAAATGGTCTATATCTTTTTATGTTGGTTTAAACTGTATTAAATCCACAGTCCACACAGGTCTGTAGACACCTTCAGCACTCCTAATTCGATGGAGGAATCCAGGATCCATATTTTTTGTTACATAACGCCCACATGCCAATCAAAATGGCACCTTATATAAGATCAGATTCCCAGGACTATTTTCATTCCCACTTTTGCCATTGAAAAAGGGGGGTTCTCCCTGAAACGCGTCTGGCTATTAGCGATCACGCAGCAATCCACTTTGCAGTTTCTAACTCTTGACAAGGATTGATTCTCCATTCTCAAGCGCTGGAGTCCCCTGCTCAGCGGACCACCATTCACTGAGTAACTGCCACAGCACGAGGAAGCGGCCGCAGCGAGTGATCTGCATATCCCCGCTCCTGTGATCCCACATCCCCGCTGCTGTCAACTCATCCATCCAGGGCTGTACGCAGCTCCGAGCCACCTGTCACCACAGACCTATGTGCCAGGATATCCACAACAAAGACGGAACAAACACCAAAGCAGACTGCAGGTATTTCTACCAGGCCGGGTGCGCTGTGAGCACCAGCACCTGTGCCAATCTGCACAACGCTATATTTCATCGTATTCATTCCTTACGCATTAGACTGCTACAAACCACAATTGTATTTACAGTGCTGATACTATTTTTTACTCTATTTTTATTATACATCATCTTACAAGGGATTCTAACTTATTCCTTGTCAAAAACTGTCACCATCAAAAACATTTTTTATGTTGCATTATGCTATACTGCTTTTAACCTATATCTCATTATCCCTGTAGCAAGGGGCCTGCTCAGAGACTGGACTTAATTACAGACTATATTGGCAATATATTTGAATAAAGCACAGTACATTTAGATTCCAGCCACATCTCTCACCTCATTTTTTTCCCACACACACACTAGCACAAAATACTAACTGTGCCTAGAGGTCTAAATTTCTCAATTTTATTACTAATTTACAAATCTGTTTAACTTTCTGTCATCAATTGATTTAAATGAGTACTCTGGTGCTGAGTACTCCTGCTCCGTCCTGCCCGGGCTGCAAAATAAATGAAAATAAACCATCTCTCATCTTCCTGGGTTCCTGCGGAGCGCCACTACAGCTGATCGGTCCTCCGGTCCATCCTCTTCATACTTCCGGGTGTAACGAAGCGTCACATTGCGCTCAGCCTATCGCCGTCCGCTGCGATGTTCTGCCTCGGCCCATAATAGGCTGAGCGCCATGTGACGCTTCGTTACACACGGAAGTATGAAGAAGATGGACCGGAGGACCGATCAGCTGTAATGGCGCTCCGCGGGAACCCAGGGAGGTGAGAGAGCAGCCCGGACAGGATGGAGCAGAAGTACTCTGCACCAGAGTACTCCTTTAAAAAAAAAATTCCAGTGGAGTACCCCTTTGGACCTTAAGGACTAAGATAATTTTATTTTTACGATTTCGTTTTTTCCTCCTCCCCTTCAAAAAATCATAACTCTTTAATATTTTCATCCACAGACTAGTATGAGGGCTTGTTTTTTGCGCGACCAGTTGTCCGTTGTAATGCCATCACTCACTTTACCCAAAAATGTATGGCACAACCAAAAAAATACTATTTGTGTGGGGAAATTTAAAAGAAAACCGCAATTTTGCAAATTTTGGAAGGTTTTGTTTTCATGCCGTACAATTTATGGTAATAATGACGTGTTTTTTATTCTGTGGGCCAATACGATTAAAATGATACCCATAATTATACACTTTTCTATTACTGTTGCACTTAAAAAAAAATCGCAAACTTTTTAACCAAATTAGTACGTTTAAAATCCCCCTATTTTGAAGACCTATAACTTTTTCCTTTTTCCGTAAAAGCGGTGGTATGAGGGCTCATTTTTTGCGCCGTGATCTGTACTTTTTATTGATACCATATTTGCTTATACAAAACTTTTATTAAATTTTTTATTAATTTTTTTGGGAATAAAATGTTATAAAAAAGCAGCTAATTTGGACTTTTTTTTTTTTACGTTCACGCCGTTCACCGTACGGGATCATTTACATTTTATTTTAATAGTTCGGATATTTACGCACGCGGCGATACCAAATATGTATATAAAATAATTTTTTTTTACACTTTTTGGGGGTAAAATAGGGAAAATGGGACAATTTACGTTTTTATTGGAGGAGGGGGTTTTTCCAATTTTTTTTACTTTTATTTTTACACTCTTATAGTCTCCATAGGGGACTATTTATAGCAACCATTCGATTGCTAATGCTGTTCAGTGCTATGTATAGGACACAGAACTGATCAGGGTTATCGGTCATCTTCTGCTCTGGTCTGCGGGAAGGCAGATCAGAGCAGAAGACTCCCGGAAGACAGCGGAGGCAGGTGTGGGGACCTCCGTCTGTCGTGCAGGATGATCAGATCGCCGCGGCAGCGCTGCGGGCGATCCGATCATCCTGTTAAGTGACCGCGATGCTGCAGATGCCGTGATCTGTATTGATCACGGCATCTGAGGGGTTAATGGCGGACATCCGCGGGATCGCGGGTGTCCGCCATTACCTTCGGGTCCCTGGCTGCGATCCACAGCCGGGACCTGCCACGCATGATGCAGGCATCGCTCCGATGCCCGCGGTTATGCTCAGGACGTAAATGTACGTCCTGGTGCGTTAAGTACCACATCACCAGGACGTACATTTACGTCCTGCGTCGTTAAGGGGTTAAAGGGGTACTCCGCCCCTTGACATTTTATCCTCTATCCAAAGGATAGGGGATAAGATGTCAGATTGCAGGGGTCCCGCTGCTGGGGACCCCGGGGATCTCCGCTGCGGCCCCCCCGCTATCATTACTGCACAGAGCATGCTCGCTCTGTGCGTAATGACCGGCGATACAGGGGCCGGAGCATCGTGACGTCATGGCTCCGCCCCCTCGTGACGTAGCGGCCCGCCCCTTAATGCAAGTCTATTGGAGGGGCGTGATGTCCGCCATGCCCCCTCCCATAGACTTGTATTGAGGGGGCGGGGCGTGACGTCACGAGGGGGTGGAGCGGTGACATAACGATGCTCCGGCCCCTGTATTGCCCGTCATTACACATTGAGTTAGCTCTGTACAGTAATGATAGCGGGGTGCCACAGCGGAGATCGCGGGGGTCCCTTTGGATAGGGGATAAGATGCTAGGGGCGGAGTATCCCTTTAAGGAGCATTTCTGAACATCTGGTCTCGGCAGTCTGATCCCCAGCAATCACACATTCATTTCATCCTGTGGATGAATACTTGTAGCGGTAAAACTACTTTAAGCACTCTAAACCAGACCCTTGGCTCCATACTGTGTTATAGCAGATTTTGTCATTTATGAAATTAGAATTGATGTGTAAAAACCCAATATAGAATTGTAATAGTGGACACAACCAGAAGGAAAATTTAAGTGCCTGCAGTAATCACAATTACATATCAGATACATAAGTTAAAAGAGGAAAAATATAGATCAATACAGGAGTTCTAGGAAAGCCATGGGTAGCTAGCAATTTAAATATGGAGAAGTGGAAAATAATTTATTCACAAATAACCAGCAGCTGCTATGTGTACGCAGCAGTTTGAAATATACAATGTCCTCACCTTAGGTCTCCATGTGACCTGCAAGCAAAAGGTTAAGAATGTTGTCCAATAAAGTCTCCCTGAAGATGTGACCAGGGCAAGACAAACCTATTTAAGAATATTATTCATAGGGTCCAATTTATAAAGTGACAAGCGGATAGAAGCCATTATCTGACAGTGCTCAAGTGTGGAAATGAAATGTACAATGTTCCATACAAGTCCGTGAAAAGGTTATATTCTCATACAATTATTACAGCCCCTAAACAACTGCAATAAATGATATACCTCTAAAGTCATTATGTTTGATGATAAATAAGTTTTTAGGTTATAAACGTTTTGATGAAGTCTAAGGTGCCTTCCAGAGACGATATTAAAATAAAATAACAAAAACTGTAGCATATAAGATTTTGATTGGTGTGGCTTGATGGAATATTGTGTAACAATACATATATGTTTATACAATTTAGGGTCTGGGTATGTCAGCACTAAAAAAAAATGGTGGTTATTAGCCACACTTATCAGTCTGTGTTCACACTACTATCAATAGGCTCTGTGTGGTGCTTTTGTTAGTAGCTCTGCCAGATTTGACAGGAAGAATAGTAAAGCTTGCAAAATTATGGACACCTTGACAGAACCCAATGGACTTTATTATAAGTCAATGGAGTCTGTCGGGTGCCATTAGTATCAACTGTTTGACATATCTTGCACTACTGTCATGGTTTTCTGGGATAATTATGACAGCAGTGTGAACAAAGCCTTAACCAGGTAGACAAGCAAGATCACGGTTGGCGAAACTACTGTAAAAAAACTAGGTATTTCCATTCTAAACCGATAACCATTTGCCATCTCATTGAATGTCCTATCGTCTGCTTTTGGATCCAATCAATAGCTTGTAGATACACCCTTCCATAATGCCCTGTTCTGCGCTGTAGTCTTGGAGGCGTAGTTCTTTCTATATAACTGTACTTCTCAGAAGGTAAATCACTACACTCTGTGCATATGTTCTGCAAGCAACAGCAGCTAGGAGACTTGAGCTCAGCCATCTGCAACACATGTGGATAAGAATCAACCATCAAACATGTAACTCTGGATTGTAACAAGATAAAGTCAACTTTGTGGATTACATCTATATGTTTTATTTGTGTTCGAATGTTAATCTATGATGTAATAGGTAGAGCTACGTATGACAGTTCGGATGGCAGCAGAAGTGACAAGGAGAAAATTATAAAAACACAATAAAACATAGCTTTCTGGATTTAATTTGTGAACATTTCAATGACTCCCCACAGCCAAATTCTGGGACACATCAATTCTATAGTCGAATAAAAGCCCTACATCTGCTTTCTTCCTTCCTACTGACAGAGACATAGGTGGACGACCGACTCCTCGAAGTCTGTACTGAAATTAAACTTGAAAAGAGCATAAACTATTAGCTCATGTGGATGTCTGGCTGCACATGAATGCCTATCACTTTAGACAACTCACACATTCCTGTCGGATGAACACAACAAAAGCCTTATTAAGCAGCCACAAATATCCCTGGGGAAAGGAAGAAAAAAAATCTTAATTTCGAAAGCGCTGTTAACGCCACAATCAGGACTCGGTGGAAAACATATTTGCAACTTGTGGAGTAAAATAAACCAAAGCATTGAATGAGTGGAGAAGCGTTGGGCATATCACTCCAGGGTTGCCTGCAGCTATAGCAGGTGTCTAAGTACAGAGCAAAATTTACTTTAACATTAAAAGTTTCAAAATGTTAAAAGGGTTGGTCTGTTAAGTAAAAGGTGTTTAAACTGATGCACTATGTAAAATGAAACATTTCTAATGTACGAACATTTTTGAAAATGTACAGTTTAAGAGATGTAGACCTACAAATCCCCAATTGTGCCTGCATGGTTTTGATAACTGCAGCCCTTGGTTATGACCGAATAAGCTGGTCACACATGCTCCGTTTAACATCAGTCTCATGAAAGTATTGGTAGTTGGTCTATGCATGAAGGGGTATTGTGGGAAAGCATCTTCACCAGGAAGTGATCAGATCATGGGGAGAATTATTGTACAGTGATGCAAGTTACTTTACTTAAAACCAGAACATTTCGACTCCTTTACCTATATGTATGTAGCACACATCTGATTTTAGCAGAGTTGCTTCATTGGAAAACCCCTTTAAAACCTAATTGAGATGAGAGAAATACATTTTGTACAAAGATCTTGTAAGGTGGTTTGTCCAGGATTCACCATTTTCTGTCATGCAGTTGGTATAGGTTACCGAACTGAAAAGATATTAAAGGCTCCCTTAATTTTGAACTATAGATTTTCATAACTTACAGGGGTTTACCTGGCTAACATAATTGAAGGCTTATCCCCAGGTCATGAATCTCTGATCGTCAGAGTGCAGTCACTCAGCAATTCCGTTGATCAGTGCCTGCACTACACAGTGAACAGGGCCAGAAGCAGTTGGTTTAATTCACTAAGAGTGGCCGGGACGAGTTACTGACCAGGAGCTAACCTGTAGATCTGCAGCATCACCACTACACATTGAACAAAGCCAACTGCTTCCAGTCTTCAAGTGCGTATGCCGAACAGCAGATCCTGTGGATAGGTCATCAATCATGTTATCCCAGAAAACCCCTTTAACATACCTTTAAGAGGTTATCCAGTCTTTAATAATTGAATGCCTATTCTCAGGCTAGACCATCAATATTAGAAGTGCGGGGATCAGGCTCCTGCCATCTCTGCAAATAAGCTGTTTGAAGGGGTTTAGACACAGCCTCTTCAAAGTAGACTTCTTCTTGTCCTTTCTACTTCCATACTATCAGTATCAGTAGTGCAAGGTACTGCAGCCTTGTTTCATTCAAATGATGAGATAATGCTCAAGTACCTTCCAGCACCATTATTGGACCTCTAATAATGCCATTTAGATAGGTTAGTAACATCAAACAGAGATGAACACAGAAACTTCACTAAACAGTCCTACCCTAACACTTAGCAGAACTGTTTCTCAGGACAACCAGTGTACAAAAAAAGCTTTAGTGTCCTCTTCATTTAAAATTGGCTCCTTCAAAAGGTGTCCTGTAGACATAAAGAGGACCATAGACCTCCAAAGCACCAAAAAGAGCCAACTTGAAATGCAAATTAAAACAGGCTGACTATGTAGGTTTAGGTCTCTGCCAGTGTCAGAACTTGCATTTTCTGGACCCCTTGCAAAATCTGTACTCACAATCTTCATATATACAAAGAGATGCATTTATGCAGAGTTATCTTATCTGAGAGTTTTCTCAGCTGTGAGGTTTTTTTATCATGTGAATAATTCATATGTCAACCACTGGACTATTTATATGGTGTTATAAAATATGAGTTACAGAACCTGGGCAATTTATCCTATCCTACATTAACCTATTTTATTCCTCATAAAAACAACAAAAACAAGTACACGCTTTTATCCATAGTGCACCAAATTACTCTAACCTACAATCACTTATTACACAGGAACTTTGATATTACTAAACCCACTTACATCAGAAGAGCTTTGTTTAATACATGGAGCTCACAGATTTACTTGGTGAAGACTAATCTGGATGAATAAGAGATCTAAGGTTTTGTGATGAGAGAAGAGCTGAAGCCAAGGATCTCACTGTGACAAGATGTCTGCCCTACACACAGTGATTGTAAATCAATAAATCCTTTGAGGACAATAAAACTGGCACTTTAATTTGCTGTAAAGTTAGATTTTATGATGGTCCTATATTTTTAAAGCTACATGACATAATAAAGGTTTCATGAAAAGTTATGGCCAAGAAAGCTTTCAGTGGTCATCCGCTTGGTCATTCAGATTTCATCTTGGTTGATTTGCTGGAGTTCCAATACAGAACAACGGATACATACGGAGCCCTGTGCATAATGTTACGAGCCTTTAATGCCAATTCTAATTTACAGCCTATTCATTACAGCCATAACATTAGCAATAAAATAAATGGATGGTATTGTTTTACTATGGCTATGTCAGCTTTAAATTTAACTAGGGCCCATGCATCAAAAACTACTATTGCAACAGGATCCTGCCAACGTAGAGATGCTGCCTCTTATATTAATTAAAAGGGTTTTCTTAATATTCAAGTAAATAAGTTCCTTTACGTCATAATAGCTGTTTGTTAATGGTAGTATCCTCTGTACAGTCCTTTAAATCTTCATCTGGGGTGGAAGAGAACAACAAAACACACCCACAGTATACAATCATGGCCGTAAATGTTGGTACCCCTGAAATTTTTCATGAAAATTAAGTATTTCTCACTGAATTGATTGAAGTAACACAGGTTTTCCTATACACGTTTATTCCCTTTGTATGTATTGGAACTAAACCAAAAAAAGAGAGGGAAAAAAAGCAAATTGGACATAATGTCAAACCAAACTCCAAAAATGGGCTGGACAAAATTATTGGCACCCTGAACTTCATATTTGGCTTTACACCCTTTTGAAAAAATAACAAATCTGTCACTTTTTATTAAGGATCGACCGAATTGGTTTGGCCGATATTCACGATTTTCTATGTTATCGGTATCAGCAATTACCTTGAACTGCAGCCGCTTTTGCGGGGCCAGAGACTGCCGCTGCCACCCGTTACTCTCCCTCTGCCTGTCCTGGAGCTCTGAGTCCAACCACCGCTGCTGCCAGAGACCGCCACCCGCTTCTCTCCCCATGCCTGTCCTGGGGTCCTGAGTTCAACCACCGCCAATGCCAGAGACCGCCACCGCCACCCGCTTCTCTCCCCCTGCCTGTCCTGGGGTCCTGAGTCCATCCACCGCCGCTACCAGTGCCCCATTGTCTCCCCCATCCCCGGTTTTATGATTACAGAGTCCGTGCTACTTCTGGCTCCGGCGGTGTCCTGAGCTGTCACTGTGCGCCGGGCCACTGACGGTGACGTCGCGTTGACGACATCACTCGTCATTGTGCAGGGCACAGCAACAGTGCAGGATGCCGCAGGAGCCAGAAGTAGGGTGGACCCCGGGAACCGGTAATTCTATAACCGGGGATGGGGGAGGCAATGGGGCACCGGGGTGGCGGTCTCTGGCAGTGGCGGTGGTTAGACTCGGGACCCCAGGCCAGGCATGTGCGAGAGAAGCGGCAGGTGGCAGTCTCTGGCCCCGCAAAAGCCACTGCAGTTCATTGATTTAAAACACCCGCAGAAACAGTTTATCAGGGTATACCCGCACACACACATCCACCCTCATTTTACCAAGGATATTTGGGGGGGGGGGGGGGGGGGGGGGTTAAAATGCACGGAATATCGGTATACGTTATCGGCTATCGGCCTGAAAGTTCACAGGTTATCGGTATCGGCTCTAAAAAATCAATATCGGTCGATCCCTACTTCCTATAACCATCAATAAGCTTCTTACACATCTCAGCCGGAATGTTGGACCACTCTTCCTTTGTAAACTTCTCCAGGTCTCTCTTATTGGAAGGGATCCTTTTCCCAACAGCCATTTGAAGATCTCTCCACAGGTGTTCAATGGGATTTAGATCTGGACTCATTGCTGGCCACTTCAGAACTCTCCAGCGCTTTGTTGCCATCCATTTCTGGGTGATTTTTTTTTTAACGTATGTTTGGGGTCATTGTCCTGCTGGAAGACCCAAGATCTTTGAAGCAAACCCAGCTATCTGACACTGGGATGTACAGTGCGCCTCAAAATCTGTTAGTAATCCTCGAATTTCATGATGCCTTGCACACATTCAAGGCATCCAGTGCCAGAGGCAGCAAAACAACCCCAAAACCTCATTGAACCTCCACCATATTTTACTATAGGTACTGTGTTCTTTTCTTTGTAGGCCTAATTCCATTTTTGGTAAACAGTAGAATGATGTGCTTTACCAAAAAGCTCTATCTTGGGCTCATCTGTCCATAAGACTTTTTCCGGAAGGATTTTGGCTTACTAATATTCATTTTGGCAAAATGTAGTCTTGCTTTTTTATGTCTCTGTGTAAGCAGTGGAGTCCTCCTGGGTCTCCTGCCATAGCATTTAATTTAAATGTTGACGGATAGTTTGCGCTGACACTAATGCTACCCGAGTCTGCAGGAAAGCTTGAATATCTTTGGAACTTGTTTGGGGCTGCTTATCCACCATCCTGACTATCCTGCGTTGACACCTTTTATCAATTTTTCTCTTCAATCCGCCCAGGGAAATTAGCTACAGTGCTATAGGTTGCAAACTTCTTTATAATGTTGCGCACTTTGGACAAAGGCAAATCTAGATCTCTGGAGATGGACTTGTTACCTTGAGATTTTTCCACAATTTTGGTTCTCAAGTCCTCAGACAGTTCTCTTCTCCTCTTTCGTTGTCCATGCTAAGTGAGGCACACACAGACACAATGCAAAGACTAAGTGAACTTCTCTTCTTTTTATCTGCTTTCAGGCATGATTTGTATATTGCCCACGCCTGTTACTTGCCCCAGGTGAGTTTAAAGGAGCATCACATGCTTGAAACAATCTTATTTTTCCACAATTTTGAAAGGGTGCAAATAATTTTGTCCAGCCCATTTTTGGAGTTTGGTGTGACATTATGTCCAATTTGCCTTTTTCCTCCCATTTTTGGTTTAGTTCCAATACACACAAAGACAATAAACATGTGTATTCCAAAACGTGTTACTGCAATCCTTTTCTGTGAGAAATACTTCATTTTCTAGAAAAACTTCAGGGGTGCCAACATTTACGGCCATGACTGTATATATAAAACAGTGAACCTTCTTTTACGTTGTTTGGGAAGGGCTATCTGACAAATTTTTAGATTTTTTTTGTAAAATAAAAAAAAAAAATAAGGTGCTCGTAAGCTGGTCAAATTGACCCCACCCAGTTTTGGGGACAACAAAAAAGTGTGCTACCTGTTGGCATCAGGATTCTGAAATTGGGCAAATGTTCACTGGGTGCAAAAACCTATTATTAGAGTCACCGAACATAGGCACAGGCACAATCCATTAGGTTTTATTTATACAAAAAGTATTACACGTTTATAGTAGCGTATATGTTCATTGGCTGACACCAGTGTTGATTGATTTGTGCAGTATATAGAGCAAGGTAGATTTAGATTTTTAGCATAGCCCAATGAAAGCCAGGAAAGACACTGATGTTTGATGTACGCAAAGCCAAGGAAGAAAAGGAAAAAGAGGATATTATGGGAGAGGGACAATCAAGTTTATCAAGGAGTTATACAATATCAGCATTATGCATTAAAACTTGTTAAACACAAGTATCGCTCCAGTGGTTAGAAATTAAGAAGTCTTTCATTTTATTTAAAAGGGTATTTCAGCCTCAGAAAAAATTTAGTTATGGCAATATATTAAAAAACATACACAAATTATAATAAAAAAACAAAAAAAACAAAACAAAACTAGCATCCTGTTCACCCACACTAAACCCAATACACTGGGTTATAGTGTGGGTGAACAGAAGTCCAATAAGGGTCATTGATTAAAATATGTACCTTAGGTCTGAAGATATGTCCCACTGAAGATCCACTTTGATCTTTTCTAAATTGTGCGGAAGAGGTGGGCCCAATCTGCTCAATTAGCATATTCATTGTTGTTGGTCATGTGAGCGCTCAGTTGGTGCTCACATCGCTGACGAGGATGTAATACTAGTGGTGGATTGGTGAGTTATGGTAAATAACCCAGGTAGTAATTAAGAAGTGAGGGACTTGATTGAACATGAGCTGTGGATCTTTGTAACGGCAATCATGAATGGCCCCTGAGGTCGGGCGCAGGATGATGCATTGAGATAGGTTTATAAATACCACCTCCGCCATACTGAAACTGTCATTGCCACTCTTGCTTCTTGAGAATGTTGTTGTGATGGCGAAACATGTAGGAGGTGGGCAATTGAGTGATCTTTTAAACATACCAGAACGGAGTACAGTATTGTGGCTTCTGCAGGGCCATTCATTACTGATGATGGAGTGTTAACTCCTTATACAGTTACAGTTGACAATGTCCGGGCGTGACCTGGATGCCGGCGTGAGCGGACGCGTGTGGTGAGAGCTCCAGTTGACCCTGCTATTTCATCCTGATTATACCTACCCTGTTTGGCCGGTATTCTCCCTGCAGGTCCCTCCTGTGCTGCAGATCTTCCGGTGCTATCCTTGGTCCGGTCCCAACGGCTGTCTGTGGTGCGGGCGGCTTCCTTCCCCTTTTGGCCTGTGGCTCCGGTCGGCTTGGCGCTGCGGAGCTTCGGTGAAGAGGCTGCTCAGGTGATACGGCTCCCCCCAGGTCCTGGAAGGTCTGAGTGTGCGGATGTTCTGAGTGTGCGGGCTTTGCAGTCTCCGCTGGCTCTGCCAGGATCCTGCTTCTTCGGTCCTTCCTGGGGCTGGGCACCATTTTCAGCCTTCTTGGTTCCCAACCACGGTGCCGGACCTTCCTCGGGGTAATCCTCCTAATCCTCTGCTGTCCTTGTTTGAGGGATCTCCGACTCCGGCGCAGCAACAGTCCCTTGAAAGGCCAGTCTATGATGCTGCTACTATGGTCCAGCAGTTCACTGAACTTTTGGCTGCCTTCACCTCCTTCCAATCAATTATGGTGTCCAAAGTGGACGAACTGCGGCAAGAAATTGTTATCCTATGACATGAGACCCAATAGATCCGTGGGCGCACTGAAGAAGTGGAGCGCAGGGTCTCTACAGTGGAAGATACTTTACACCCGTTGCCGGCACGGGTTTACTGCAGCGTCAGGTTACGGTGTTGCTGAGCCGCATGGATGATATGGAGAACCATCTGAGGCGCAAAAATATCCTTCTTGTGGGCCTCCCTGAGAAGGTGGAAGGGAATGATCCAGTGCTGTTCCTGGAAACGTGGCTGAAGGAGATTCTTCCAGCGGACACATTCTCTCCTTATTTCTATGTTGAGCGGGCTCACAGAGTCCCGGCTTGGCCTCCTCCTCCTCCTGGGGGTCCTCCACATCTGTCTAAATCCTCTCTGATGACACCTGTCTCGGGAAACGCCCAGTTTAGAAGACGTTTGCTATGGGGATTTGCTTCAAAACTGGGCGTTTCCCGAGACAGGTGTCATCAGAGAGGATTTAGACAGAAAAGAACAACCTTAACTTCAGAAGCTCATAAGTACTGAAAGTAGGGATGCACCGATATATCGGCGGCCGATACATATCGGCCGAAAATAGCTATTTCGGCAAAATGCCGAAACAATAAAAAATCTGCCGATAATGACCCACCTCCCCTGCCTGCCCACAGCACAAGTTACAAACACTGCCAGTGGCAGAGGCACTGGTGGGCGGTGCAGGGGGGGCCGGCCGCAACATCTGGGGGGGGGGGGGGGGTGTTGCGCTCTCCGGGATAGGATTAGGAATACTTCTTTTTATGTGCCCGGGCCGGCTCCTGTGTGTGGCTGCAGGCGGGGGCCGGCCAGCGCATATAAAACCTAATACTGTATACTAAAAACCAGGGGGCCTCCAGCTGTTGTGAAACTACAACTCCCAGCATGCCCGGACCGGCAAAGTCTGTCCGGGCATGCTGGGAGTTGTAGTTTCACAACAGCTGGAGGCCCCCTGGTTTTTAGCATACAGTATTAGTTTTTATATGTTCTGGCCGGCCCCCGCCTGCAGCCACACACAGGAGCCAGCCCGGGCACATAAAAAGAAGTATTCCTAATCCTATCCCGGACATCCCTGTGTCCCGAAAAATCTTTTCGGGACATAAGGATGTCCGGCGGTCACTCACGATTCCCCGGCGTCCTCCTGCGATCCTCCTTCGGTCCTTCGCCTCTATGGTCGTACGCACGGGACGTCACTGACGTCCCGTGCGTACAACCATAGAGACGCAGGAGGACCGCAGGATCGTCGCAGGAGAACGCACACCGGCCGGGGCCTGGTAAGTGACCGCGTCATCTTCTTCAGTGTTCCGGTCACCGCTCCCCGGTCCCGGCACCTACTGCTATGGTCCATGGGCCATAGCAGTAGATGTGACCCCGGGCCGGAGGATCGGTGACCGGAACACTGTGGGGGCAGCAGTACAGACATACAGCCTCCAGCCATACACTGTATATGGCTGGAAGCTGTATGTCTGTGGGGTGGGGGAACTGCTGACCTAATGTGGGACGGAGCTGCCTACAAATGTGTGTGTGTATGTGGGGGGGGGAGATGCCTAATATTGTGTGGGGGGGGGGAGCTGTCTAATATTGTGGGGGGGGAGGAGCTGCCTAATATTGTGGGGGGGGGGAGCTGCCTAATATTGTGGGGGGGGGTGAGCTGCCTAATATTGTGGGGGGGGGGGGTGAGCTGCCTAATATTGTGGGGGGGGGAGCTGCCTAATATTGTGGGGGGGGGGGAGCTGCCTAATATTGGGGGGGGGGGGAGCTGCCTGATATTGTGGGGGGGGGGGGAAGCTGCCTGATATTGTGGGGGGGGGGGAGGCTGCCTGATATTGTGGGGGGGGGGGAAGGTGCCTGATATTGTGGGGGGGGGGGGGAAGGTGCCTGATAATGTGGGGGGGGGGGGGAAGCTGCCTGATATTGTGGGGGGGGGGGAGCTGCCTAATATTGTTGGGGGGAGCTGCCTAATATTGTGGGGGGAGCTGCCTAATATTGTTGGGTGGAGCTGCCTGACATTGTGGGGGGGAGCTGCCTACAAATGTGGGGGGAGCTGCCTAATATTGTTGGGGGGAACTGCCTGATATTGTGGGGAAGGGAGCTGCCTACAAATGTGGGGGGAGCTGCCTAATATTGTTGGGGGGAGCTGCCTAATATTGTGTGGGAACTGCCTACTATTGTTGGGGGGAGCTGCCTACTATTGTGGGGGAAATGCTGACCTAATGTGAGGAACCTGCCTACTATTGTGGGGGAACTGCTGACCTAATGTGGGGGGAGCTGCCTAATATTGTTGGGGGGAGCTGCCTAATATTGTGTGGGAGCTGCCTACTATTGTTGGGGGGAGCTGCCTACTATTGTGGGGAACCTGCCTACTATTGTGGGGGAAATGCTGACCTAATTTGGGAACCTGCCTACTGTTGTGGGGGAGCTGCCTACTATTGTGGGGGAGCTGCCTACTATTGTGGGGGAGCTGCCTACTATTGTGGGGGAGCTGCCTACAAATGTGGGGGGAGCTGCCTAATATTGTTGGGGGGAACTGCCTGATATTGTGGGGGGGGGGGGGGAGCTGCCTACAAATGTGGGGGGAGCTGCCTAATATTGTTGGGGGGAGCTGCCTACTATTGTGGGGAACCTGCCTACTATTGTGGGGGAAATGCTGACCTAATTTGGGAACCTGCCTACTGTTGTGGGGGAGCTGCCTACTATTGTGGGGGAGCTGCCTACTATTGTGGGGGAGCTGCCTACTATTGTGGGGGAGCTGCCTACTATTGTGGGGGAACTCCCGACCTAATGTGGGGGAGCTGGCAATCTAATGTGGGGGAATCTAATCTAATGAGCGGAGCGCTGCATTTTACCAGAAGACGGGGAGAAGTCATTTTCGGTATCGGTTTCGGCCGGACATTTTTTTAAATTTCGGTTTCGTTTCGGTTCTGAAATTTCCATTTCGGTGCACCTCTAACTGAAAGGATTAAGATTTTTTAATAGAAGTAATTTACAAATCTGTTTAACTTTCTGGAGCCAGTTGATATATATAAAAAAAGTTTTTTCCTGGAATACCCCTTTAATTACCAAGTCCCTGCTGTTAGCGGTTTCTCAGACAGCCTGTGACCACTTTGGGAGGTTTGTGATATTACATTGTTCTCTGGGTTCTTTCTCCTTTGTTCTTGTCTCTATTTGTGTGCCCCCTCCTTTTCAGGTCTCTGTGCTGGAGCTAGTTACTAACAAACTGTTGTCTTTTCCTTCTGATCCTGTCCTTTTCATAGGTGATTTCAATGTGGCTCCTGATCCTATTGCTCAACCGCACCACCGCTGCTGACCCTGGCTCCTCCTTATTTAATACCTGGTGCTTGGCGTTGGGCCTGACCAACCTCCGGAGGTGGAAATACCCGACTGCATCTTCCTTTTACTCTGCGGCCCATAGGTCATTCGAATTGATGTTGCTCTGTCGTCCGAGGACCGCCTTCAGGTGGTAAGAGATGTTTCCTACACCACTAGGGGGATCTCAGACCACTCTGCTGTACTGGTAGTTCTCCACCTAGGTCCTAGTCCCCCTTCCCGTATTTGGCGCATGCACCCTGGCTGGCTGCAGGCCGAAGTAGTTGTGGAGGCTCTGAGGGTTGCCCTTGCTGAGTATTGGAAGAATAATGCTTCTTACCCTGATCCCTTAATTCAATGGGATCCATTCAAAGCCACGGTTAGGGGTGCTTTCGTAGGGGGTGTTGTAGGTCAGAGGAAACTTAGGCCGGCTATGGAGTGCAGGCTGCTGCAGGAAGTGAGTGCCTTGGAGGCAGCGTATGTTCGAGATCCATCTCCTGAGGGGGTGTGGGCCAAGGCTCAGAGGTCTCTTTTGGTTGTTCGGAAGGAGAGAGTCCAGCTGCAGTTGGCAGATAGGGAAGCTGCCCTATTTGAGTTTGAAGATAAGAATGGGAAACTGTTGGCGTATTTAGCGAGGGCTAGTCACCCTGCTGCCTCTATCCTTTGTATTAGGGGTGGGGACGGTTCTGTGGTGGTTGACCCTCTGTTGCTTAACTCTGTCTTCAGGGAATTTTACTCCTCTTTGTATGCCGCTCCTTCTAGGCCCTGTCAAGGGGAAATTCTGTTTTGTCTTACTTGACCTATCCCTTCCCAAGCTTAGTCGCGCTCAGGCGGAGGCGTTAGATGCCACCATTACAGTTGAAGAGGTGGAACAGGCTGTATGTAACCTAACTCTTGGGAAGATCCCGGGTTTAGATTGGATGATAGGCGATTGGTAGAGGATGAATGAGAAGCGACTGGCCCCTATACTCCATAAACTGCTTCACTCGATAGCTATTGCATATTCTCTTCCAGACTATGAGGGAGGCGTTGATTGTGGTGCTTCCTAAGCCTGGAAAGGACCCGTTGCTGCCTGATTCTTATAGACCTATTTCCCTTTTGAATGTGGTTATTAAAGGGGTATTCCAGGCCAAAACTTTTTTTTATATATCAACTGGCTCCGGAAAGTTAAACAGATTTGTAAATTACTTCTATTAAAAAATCTTAATCCTTCCAATAGTTATTAGCTTCTGAAGTTGAGTTGTTGTTTTCTAACTGCTCTATGATGACTCGAGTCCCGGGAGCTGTGCAGTTCCTATGGGGATATTCTCCCATCATGCACAGCTCACGGGACGTGACATCATCATTGAGCAGTTTAACAGAAAACTTCAGAAGCTAATAACTATTGGAAGGATTAAGATTTTTTAATAGAAGTAATTTACAAATCTGTTTAACTTTCCGGAGCCAGTTAATATATATAAAAAAAGGTTTTGCCTGGAATACCCCTTTAAGATCTTGGCTAGAGTGCTGGCTACTCGCTTGTAAGGAGTCATTAACGCTATCATTCATCCTGACCAAACTGGGTTTATGCCGGGTAGGGCTACTGATGTTAATGTGAAGCGCCTGCAGCTCAACATCGCAGCGGTGGGGGAGTGCTTTCCTACTGGTGTGGTGGTTAGTCTGGATATTTATAAAGGCCTTTGACTCTGTGCTGTGGCCCTATCTGTGGCAGGTACTGGGTGTGTTTGGTCCCCAATTCTGCGCTTGGGTTCACTTGTTATATGATAATCCTAGGGCCCATATTTGCAATAACTTTGATGTTTCTGCCCCCTTTCTCTTGGGTCGTGGGACGAGGCAGGGGTGCCTGCTATCTCCTTTCCTTTTTGTGCTGGCAGTTGAGCCTTTGGCAGCAGCCATCCATTAAGACCCTACTGCGGTATTCCCAGGGGGTCTATGGTAGAGATGGTTTCCCTTTATGTAGATGACACACTGGTGTACTTGGCGGATGCAGGGGGTTCTCTCTTGTCTCTTACTGATCTCCTTGACTGGTTCAGTTCGATTTCCGGCTTGTGGGTGAACTGGGCTAAGTCCTTTCTAATGGATCTATTGCCTGGAGTCCCCCTCCCCTCCTCTCTTCAGGCAGGTGGTTCCCCATTTTAGATACCTAGGGGTTGAGGTTACTGTATCCCTAATGGACTATATGTCCCTGAACTTGGAGCTCCACCGTGGAGTGGTTGACTGCCTGGTCCTCCCTCCCTAGCTGGCAGGATCAATATATTTAAAATGATTTACCTTCCTAAATTCCTTTGCCATTTTCATTTAGCTCCCCTGATACCCCCCTAGGAAATATTTTAACACAGTGTGTGGTGCTCTGGGATCCTTCTACTGGCAGGGGAAACCGCCAGGGCTTGGTCGGGCTCTTCTCCAGGCTCCAAAACGGCATGGCGGCCTAGCTGCCCCTGATGTGTTAACTGATGTGTATAACTATTATCTTGCCTCCCAACTGGTCTATGCAGCGTGGTGGATCGATCTGGATCTGTCGAACTCGGCGACAGCCTTGGCTGGAGCAATTATGGGTTCCTATGAAGCTCTCATTAACTCACTCTACAGGTATCACACGCACTCCTCCTTTCCTATTCCCCTTCAAATTATAGCTAAAGTGTGGTCCGTGGTGTCAAGTAAATTTCCGCAGCCTCTGGTATCTCCTAGGACACCCTTGTAGGGGAATGTAACATAGTAACATAGTTCATAAAGTTGAAAAAAGACCAGAGTCCATCAAGTTCAACCTATAACCCTAATGAGTCCCTACTGAGTTGAACCAGAGGAAGGCAAAAAAAAAAAAACTCGTACTAAAAAGGTAAAAATTCCTTCCCGACTCCAAATATGGCAGTCAGAATAAATCCCTGGATGAACGTTCTGTCCCTATAAATCTAGTATACATAACCAGTGCGGTTATTATTCTCCAAAAATGCATCCAGCCCCTTTTTGAACTCTTTTACAGAGTTCAAAATGACCACCTCCTCGGGCAGAGAATTCCACAGTCTCACTGCTCTTACAGTAAAGAACCTCCGTTTGTGCTGGTGTAGAAACTTCCTTTCCTCTAAACGTAGAGGATGCCCCCTTGTTATAGACACAGTTCTGGGTATAAATAGATCATGGGCGAGATCTTTGTACGGTATCCTGATATATTTATACATAGTTATTAGGTCTCCACTAAGCCTTCTTTTTTCTAAACTAAATAACCCTAATACTGATAATCTTTCTAGGTATTGTAGTCATCTCATTCCCCGTATTACTATGGTTGCCCGTCTTTGAACCCTCTCCAGCTCCACTATATCTTCCTTCTACACTGGTGTCCAGTACTGTACACAGTATTCTATGTGTGGTCTGACTAGTGATTTGTACAGCGGTAGAATTATTTCCTTCTTGTGGGCATCTATGCCCCTATTGATGCATCCCATGATTTTATTTTCCTTGGCAGCAGCTGCCCGACAATGGTCACTACAGCTAAATTTACTGTTAACTAAGACTCCCAATTCCTTTTCCATGTCAGTCGTCCCAAGTGTTCTCCCATTTAATAAATAATCCCAGCTTGGATTTTTCTTCCCCATGTGCATTACCTTACATTTATCAGTGTTGTACCTCCTCTGCCTCTTCCCAGCCCAAACCTCCAACCTATCCAGATCCATTTGTAACAGTGCACTGTCCTCTATAGTGTTTACCACTTTTCATCTGCAAAGATTGCTACTTTACTATTCAACCCCTCTTCAAGGTCATTAATGAATATATTAAATAGGACAGGACCCAAGACAGACCCCTGTTGTACCCCATTAGTAACAGTCACCCAATTAGAATAATTACCATTAATAACCACCCTCTGTTTTCTATCACTGAGCCAGTTACTTACCCACTTGCACACATTTTCCCTAAGTCCAAGCATTCTCATTTTATGCACCAACCGTTTATGTGGCACAGTATCAAATGCTTTCAAAAAATCCAGATATAAGACATCCAGCGATCCCCCCTGGTCCAGTCTGGAGCTCACCTCCTCATAAAAGCTGATCAGGTTAGTTTGACAGGACCGATCAATCATAAAGCCATGCTGATATGGAGTCATACATTTATTTTTATCAATATACTACAAAATAGCATCCCTTAGAAAACCCTCAAACAATTTACATACAACAGAGGTTAAACTAACAGGTCTATAATTCCCGGGGTCACCTTTTGACCCCCTTTTAAATATTGGCAACACATTTGCCATGCAGTCCAGTCCCAGTCCTGGGAAACAATCCCTGTTTCTACAGAGTCCCTGAATATTAAAAATAGGGGTCTGTCTATTACATTACTTAATTCCTTTAGAACATGGGGTGAATGCCATCTGGACCAGGTGATTTGTCTATTTTGATTTTTTGTAGGTGGCACTGTACTTCTTCCTGGGTTGGACAGGTGACCTGTACTGGGGAGTTTACCTTATCTCGCTGTATTTCACCTGGCATTTCATTTTTCTCGGTGAATACAGTGAAAAAGAATTTGTTTAATATACAGGGTGGGCCATTTATATGGATACACCTTAATACATTAGTATATGTGAGTTGGGAAACTTTTCAAGATGGGTGGTGACCATGGCGGACATTTTGAATCCAACTTTTGTTTTTTCAATAGGAGGAGGGTCATGCGACACATCAAACTTATTTGGAATTTCCCAAGTAAAACAATGATGTGCTTGGTTTTAACGTAACTTTATTCTTTCATGAGTTATTTACAAGTTTCTGGCCACTTATAAAATGTGTTCAATGTACTGCCCATTGTGTTGGATTGTCAATGCAACCCTCTTCTCCCACTCTTCACACACTGATAGCAACACCGCAGGAGAAATGCTAGCACAGGCTTCCAGTATCCGTAGTTTCAGGTGCTGAACATCTTGTATCTTCACAGCATAGACAATTGCCTTCAGATGACCCCAAAGATAAAAGTCTAAGGGGGTCAGATCGGGAGACCTTGGAGGCCATTCAACTGGCCCACGACGACCAATCCACTTTCCAGGAAACTGTTCATCTAGGAATGCTCGGACCTGACACCCATAATGTGGTGGTGCACCATCTTGCTGGAAAAACTCAGGGAACATGGCAGCTTCAGTGCATAAAGAGGGAAACACATCAAGTGGATTGGTCATCGTGGGCCAGTTGAATGGTCCTCAAGGTCTCCCGATCTGAGAGATTCCCTTATCTCTCGAGAGATTCCCTTATTGGAGAACAAGTTATAATGTATTATATTATGATCACTATTTCCTAGGTATCCTTCTACTTGCACATTAGTTACATTTGGGACAGATAATGGTCTTTAGCTATAGTCAGAAACCTGTTTCCTTTATGAGATTCACAGGTCTCAGTCTCACAGTTTATATCAGGATAGTTAAAGTCCCCCGTTATTATCACATCATTTTGATTTGCTGTCTTGTTTATTTGCCTCAGTAATTGATCTTCTGCCTCTTCCATTATGTTTGGTGACTTATAGCAAACCCCTATAAATTTTTTTTATTCTTATCTCCATATATTTCTACCCATAATGACTCCACAGTATCGCTTCCTTCCCAAATATCCTCCCACAGTGCGGCCTTCAGACTGGATTTTACACAGACAAACTCCTCCCCCTTTCTGTTTTGTCCAATCTTTCCTGAATAGACTATAACCCTGTATGTTGACCGCTCAGTTTGTCATAATTCTTCCCATTTTCAACTCCAGTTCGTAAGTTTTATTGGACAGACTTCTGGCATTAGTCAACATGCAATTCAATGGTGTATGTTTGTTTTCCCTATGACGCCTATCCCTATTAACTATTCTAAACCCTCCCTCCGCTCCACCCCCAGTTACATTAATAAGTCCCCCCTCTCTATCTAAACTATCTTCCACCTCTATGCTGTAGGTTCTTCCCCCCCCCCCCAGTCCCTAGTTTAAACACTCCTCCACCCTTCTAGCCATCTTCTCCCAAAGCACAGCTGCACCCTCCCCATTGAGGTGCAGCCCATCCCTTACGGTATAGCCGGTATCCGACAGCGAAATCGGCCCAGTTCTCCGTGAACCCAAACCCCTCCTTCCTACACCAGCTTCTGAGCCACTTGTTTACCTCCCTAATCTCCCGCTGCCTCACTGGTGTGGCTCGTGGTACAGGTAATATTTCAGAAATTAGTACATTGGAGGTCCTTGCCTTAAGCTTGCGGCCTAAGTCCCGGAAATCATTTTTAAGGACACTCCACCTACCTCTTACTTTGTCATTGGTGCCAATATGTACCATGTAGGGGATTATACATAAGGAATTATATACGCAAACCAAAGAAAAAGAAAAAAGAGAATTACAGTTTGTGGCGTTTTAAACAAAAATTTGTGGGGTATATTATGTAAAAAACCTGAATTATAGTTGGAAACAATATGTTAGCAATATTAAATCACATTTATTGAATTCAAATACAATACACATCAGTGCAGGGCCCTTGCACAAGATGTGTTTAACCCCTTAAGGACCAAGGACGTACCGGTACGTCCTTGGTCCTGCTCTTCTGATATAACGCGGGGTTACACAGTAACCCCGCGTCATATCATGGCGGGCCCGGCGTCATAGTGAAGCCGGGACCCGCCTCTAATAGCACGCAGCGCCGATCGCGGCGCCGCGCGCTATTAACCCTTTAGCCGCGCACTCAAAGCTGAGCCGCGCGGCTAAAAGTGAAAGTGAAAGTTCCCGGCTAGCTCAGTCGAGCTGTTCGGGATAGCCGCGGCTAATCGCGGCATCCCGAACAGCTGACAGGACAGCGGGAGGGCCCCTACCTGCCTCCTCGCTGTCCGATCGCCGAATGACTGCTCAGTGCCTGAGATCCAGGCATGAGCAGTCATCCGGCAGAATCGTTGATCACTGGTTTCTTATGAGAAACCAGTGATCAACATAGAAGATCAGTGTGTGCAGTGTTATAGGTCCCTATGGGACCTATAACACTGCAAAAAAAAAGTGAAAAAAAATCATTTAACTCCTCCCCTATTAAAAGTTTGAATCACCCCCCTTTTCCAATAAAAAAAAAACACAGTGTAAATAAAAATAAAAATAAACATATGTGGTATCACCGCGTGCGGAAATGTCCGAATTATAAAAATATATCATTAATTAAACCGCTCGGTCAATGGCGTGCGCGCAAAAAAATTCCAAAGTCCAAAATAGTGCATTTTTGGTCACTTTTTATATCATTTAAAAATGAATAAAAAGTGATCAATAAGTCCTATCAATGCAAAAATGGTACCGTTAAAAACTTCAGATCACGGCGCAAAAAATGAGCCCTCATACCGCCCCATACACGGAAAAATAAAAAAGTTATAGGGGTCAGAAGATGACAATTTTAAACGTATTAATTTTCCTGCATGTAGTTATGATTTTTTCCAGAAGTCCGACAAAATCAAACCTATATAAGTAGGGTATCATTTTAATCGTATGGACCTACAGAATACATATCAGGTGTCATTTTTACCGAAAAATGTACTACGTAGAAACGGAAGCCCCCAAAAGTTACAAAACAGCGTTTTTTTTTCAATTTTGTCGCACAATGATTTTTTTTCCCGCTTCACCATAGATTTTTGGGCAAAATGACTGACGTCATTACAAAGTAGAATTGGTGGCGCAAAAAATAAGCCATCATATGGATTTTTAGGTGTAAATTTGAAAGAGTTATGATTTTTTAAAGGCAAGGAGCAAAAAACGAAAATGCAAAAACGGAAAAACCTCCGGTCCTTAACCCCTTAAGGACTCAGTCCATTTTGGCCTTAAGGACTCAGACAATTTAATTTTTACGTTTTCATTTTTTCCTCCTCGCCTTCTAAAAAGCATAACTCTTTTATATTTTCATCCACAGACTAGTATGAGGGCTTGTTTTTTGCGCGACCAGTTGTCCTTTGTAATGACATCACTCATTATATCATAAAATGTATGGCGCAACCAAAAAACACTATTTTTGTGGGGAAATTAAAACGAAAAACGCAATTTTGCTAATTTTGGAAGGTTTTGTTTTCACGCCGTACAATTTCTGGTAAAAATGACATGTGTTCTTTATTCTGAGGGTCAATACGATTAAAATGATACCCATTATTATATACTTTTATATTATTGTTGCGCTTAAAAAAAAATCACAAACTTATTAACCAAATTAGTACGTTTATAATCCCTTTATTTTGATGACCTATAACTTTTTTATTTTTCCGTATAAGCGGCGGTATGGGGGCTCATTTTTTGCGCCATGATCTGTACTTTTTTTTGATACCACATTTGTATATAAAAAACTTTTAATACATTTTTTATAATTTTTTTTTAATAAAATGTATTAAAAAAGTAGGAATTTTGGACTTTTTAAATTTTTTTTCGTTCACGCCGTTCACCGTACGGGATCATTAACATTTTATTTTAATAGTTCGGACATTTACGCACGCGGCGATACCAAATATGTCTATAAAAAATGTTTTTTACGCTTTTTGGGGGTAAAATAGGAAAAAACGGACGTTTTACTTTTTTATTGGGGGAGGGGATTTTTCACTTTTTTTTTACTTTTACTTTTAAATTTTTTTTTACACTTGAATAGTCCCCATAGGGGACTATTCATAGCAATACCATGATTGCTAATACTGATCTGTTCTATGTATAGGACATAGAACAGATCAGTGTTATCGGTCATCTCCTGCTCTGGTCTGCTCGATCACAGACCAGAGCAGGAGACGCCGGGAGCCGCACGGAGGAAGGAGAGGGGACCTCCGTGCGGCGTTATGAATGATTGGATCCCCGCAGCAGCGCTGCGGGCGATCCGATCGTTCATTTTAATCGCGAACTGCCGCAGATGCCGGGATCTGTATTGATCCCGGCACCTGAGGGGTTAATGGCGGACGCCCGCGAGATTGCGGGCGTCGGCCATTGCCGGCGGGTCCCTGGCTGCGATCAGCAGCCAGGATCAGCCGCGCATGACACGGGCATCGCTCCGATGCCCGCGGTTATGCTTAGGACGTAAATGTACGTCCTGGTGCGTTAAGTACCACCTCACCAGGACGTACATTTACGTCCTGCGTCCTTAAGGGGTTAAGGGGTTAAAACCAATAAAATATGCAGATGAATGATGATAAAATAATATTATAATATTACAATAATGTCAGCCACCTTTTGTTAAAAGTCAACTAATGGGACTAGAGTCTATGGTATGGAAGAAAGTGATGTCCGTGCAGCGAAATAGTGGTAGCTTCATTAATAGAGATTAGAATCAATATGCCAGGTCATTCCCAATGTGTGGATAATGTTTCACAGGATACTGTAATAGGCTATAAAGAATGATACCTGCAGTCCGCAATGCAGAGAAAACTCACGATCTTGAGCAGGGTGCGCTGCGGCAAGGATGTCAGTTCGGAGCTGGCACGGAGTGGCGTCCGGCCTCAGGATGGTATCTCCAGCAGTCCCGGCGGGGTGCAGGTGGGCACGGATGTGCGTCCGGCCGAAGCAATCCTGAGTGGTGTAATCAGGTAATTGGGCTTGGGAGTGTGCTGGCATCCTCGTGTCGGATTGCGCGTGCGATCACGGCAGTGGTCCGGAACTGGGGGAGCTGCAGCGCTGCAAAGGGCTATACTATAGATATAGGAATGTCCCAAAGGTGCTGAAAGTAATGGATATATGTAGCAAAACAGGGCTATACGCGTTTCAAGACCAGGGGTCTCATTCCTCAGTAGCCAAAGTTAAATAAGCTTATTAACATGGAGCCTTGATCTATACATCTTGAGCCAGTCCAGCGCCACGTGAATCTGTTTTATTTTATTTTTTTAATACTATACATGTTTCTATTGATCAATTGTGGAGGTGGAATCTCACTATCCACCCCATATGCTACATTAGATGTTGTGCTCTGAGCACAACATATATTGGTGAGAGGCTTTCATTACTTTTTCTCCTATTGGAATTTTTACAAGCTTCACTAGGGGTGCATTCCCCTTTTTTCTTTTCTTTCCTAATATCACTGAGAAACAATTATACCATCGTAATTGAGACAAGTGATAAGGACGAAAACATTGTAGTGAAGGATAAAGCAAACTATGTTGATATGGTGATGAGTTGGCTGTTGTACTCTACAAAATATGAAAAACTACCATCCGATCCGACTAGTGCATTTGATGACAAATTTAAAGTAGTGTTTAATCCCCGTCCCACTGTGGCCACTTTTTACGCACTGCCCAAAATGCACAAATCCACTATTCCAATTAGGGGGAGACCTATTGTTTCAGGGAATGACTGTCTTACACAAGGTGGTAGTATTTATATTGATCACATTCTTGCACCCTTTGTTACAACACTTCCTTCTTACCTACGAGACACTTAAGATACAGTCTTAAAACTCACGGACATTACAGTTACAGATAGTACCATTTTAACCAGTTTGGATGTCGAAAGCCTCTACAGTAATATCATGCAGAATTTGCGTATTGAGGCTGTCTCGAGGTGTTTAAGTACAAAAAGCACAATCACAAATTTATACTCACTCACAATTTCCTTTTCAACGGCACCTTCTATCACCAGACACAAGGCACAGCTATGGGGGCTTCTTGTGCAAATTTATTTCTTGGGTGGTGGGAGAACACGTTTGTTTTTTCTGATTTGTGTTTGTTCACTGAGCATATTTTATTTTATGGACGATATATAGATGACGTCCTGATCTTATGGGACTGGGCGTCTACTCTTTACCAAGAATTTGTAGACAAACTGAACTGTAACGACATTGGGATGGCCTTTACCTCAGAAATCGGCAGAAGATCTATACATTTTCTTGATCTGACCATCTACATTGATGCATAGAATCGTGTACCAACGGATATCTATCGTAAGCAGACATCTTCCAATTCTCTCCTGCACTGGGGGTGCTGGCATCTGGGAGCTCTTAAAAAGAGTATCCCGATTGGCCAGTACCTCAGGGCTAGGAGGAATTGTTCCAAAGAGTCCAACTTCTTACGCGAGAGCACCAATCTCCTTCAGATTTAGACAAAGAGGTTACCCTCACAAATATCTGAAGAAGGTGTTTCACAGAGCATGCCACTCTGATACGAACACATTACTGAGTCGAGAGAAATTGATACCTCCAAAAAAGTAAGGGATTATTGGAACCTACGATGGCCAGACAGATCAGGTCATGTCGATACTACGGCAGGAATTGGCATTTTTTGTCAAGGGACTCTAATCTGTTACCAATTATCGGCACGTCACCTAGTGTAACTTTCCGTAAAGGCCCTAGCCTAAAAGATCAGCTGGTACATAGTCAACTACAGACGGAGCAGAGAGGTGGTACTTGGCTAAGTGGAGGCACGGTGGGCACGTATCCATGTGGCCATTGTAGTTTTTGCTACAATGTTCAGAAAACCAAGGAGATTATAAACCCTGTTGATACACCCTTAGCAAGGCATATTCATATGTTCTATAGTGGTAACTTACACAAACTAAAGTTTTCGGGCCTGTGCCAAATGAAGCTGGGACCGTGGAAGGGAAACAGATACCCGATTATTGCAAGAAGAGGCAAAATGGATATGGCGATTAAGTAGTCAAGCACCACTGGGCATAAATGAAGGCTTCACTTTTGCAGCTTTCTTGTATGCAATTGAGTTATAAATGGTATATTAATCCCATATATGGTATATCGAAGGATGGTGGAATGGTGGAGGTGAAGAGAATAGAATTAGTCATAAGTAGCAGGGATCATTTATACACAAATAATAATATAGGGTTATTCTTGATTGATTATGTAATGTGAGAATTTTGAGTGGCATTATCATTAGAAGATGCCATTTGCTATGGACTTATAAGCTCCTGAATAGGTATAATGTACATCACTCCTTCCTGATTGCTATTATTTCTGTGATAGATACCCATTAATATACTAAATTCTTTTGAATAGCATGATACATCCACATTTAAGATACATTACTCATCTTTAATTACTACTGGCTTTGAGTTAGATACCCAACGATGTATTGGATTGTTTAAGATTCTCTTTGAACAACGTGAAACATCCACTTTTACAATATAAAAGAACAAAGACATAATGTGCTCCCAATAACAAATTATAAAACATAGGTAATGGTAATTTTTTTTGCTTATTTTCATTTTTATCTATGCATTGACAACAATTAACAACTTAAGTCTACTGAAATATTTACCATGTGGCTTATAAACATTCATATATAAAATAAGCGGGAGACATAGGAGTACTGTACTATATAAATATCTTAACTCCAAGGGGTGCATGAATTATGCTCCTGTCTGGGGCTAAGTGTTTACGCACGTGCAATACAGCTAGAATATTCTCTCTGGAGCTAAGTGCCGGCACATGCGCCTATAGCATATCATGTTCGCTCTGGCACTAAGTCCTGGCGCACAAGCGCAGTAAGAGTGTATGCGCAGAAAAAGGAGAAGTTCCCCATGCGCATTACCTGACATGCGCGGCGCAGGGAGATGACGGAAGCACTGTGGAGCGCTGCTTTCATGACATTCATCGCTGATGTGAATGTAAAACACTGCTCAAAAAATAAAAGTGTACAGTAAGATAACACATCCTAGATCTGAATGAACTAATCCTATGAAATACTTACGTCTTTACATAATGTTAAAACAAAATCACACAAAAATGATCAATGGAAATCAAATTGATCAACCCATGGAGGTATGGATATGGAGTCACACTCAAAATCAAAGTTGAAAACCACACTACAGACTGATCCAACTTTGATGTAATGTCCTTAAAACAAGTCAAAATGAGGCTCAGTAGTGTGTGTGGCCTCCACGTGCCCGTATGACCTCCCTACAACGCCTGGGCATCCTCCTGATGAGGTCTCCTGAGGGATGTCCTCCCAGACCTGGACTAAAGCATCTGCAAACTCCTGGACAGTCTGTGGTGCAATGTGGCGTTGGTGAATGGAGCGAGACATGATGTCCCAGATGTGCTCAATCGGATTCTGGGGAACGTGCGGACCAGTCCATAGCATCAATGCCTCCCTCTTGCAGGAACTGCTGACACACTCCAGCAACATGAGGTCTAGCATTGTCTTACATTAGGAGGAACTCAGGGCCAACCGCATCAGCATATGGTCTTACTAGGTCTGAGGATCTCATCTCGGTACCTAATGGCAGTCAGGCTACCTCTGGCAAGCACATGGAGGGCTGTGTGGCCCCCCCAAAAAATTCCAGCCAACAGCATTACTGACCCACTGCAAATCAGCCACCAATTGTGCAAGTTCTCCCACTTAAAAAGATGAGAGGGGCCTGTAATTTTCATCATAGGTATACCTTAACCATGAGAGACATAATGAGAAAAAAAATCCACCACATTGTCTGATTTTTAAAGAATTTATTTGCAAATTATGGTGGAATATAAGTATTTGTCAATAACAAAAGTTAATCTCAATACTTTGTTATATACCTTTAGTTGGCAATGGCAGAGATCAAACGTTTTCTTTAAGTCTTCACAAGGTTTTCAACATACTGTTGCTGATATTTTGGCCCATTCCTCCATGCAAATCTCCAGTGATGTTATGAGGCTGTCGCTGGGCAACATGGACTTTCAACTCCCTCTAAAGGTTTTCTATGGGTTTGAGATCTGGAGACTGGCTAGGCCACTCCAGGACCTTGAAATGCTTCTTACGAAGCCACTCCTTCGTTGCCCGGGCGGTGTGTTTGGGATCACTGTCATGCTGAAAGACCCAGCCACCTTTCATCTTCAAAGCCCTTGCTGATGGAAGGAGGTTTTCTCTCAAAATCTCACGATACACTGCCCCATTAATTCTTTCCTTTACACAGCTCAGTCGTCCTGGTCCCTTAGCAGAAAAACAGCCCCAAAGCATGTTTCCGCCCCCATGCTTCACAGTAGGTATGGTGTTCTTTGGATGCAACTCGGCATTCTTTCTCCTCAAAACACGATGAGTTTTTACCAAAAAGTTCTACTTTGGTTTCATCTGACCATATGACATTCTCCCAATACTCTTCTGGATCATACAAATGCTCTTTAGCAAACTCCAGACGGGCCCAGACATGTAATGGCTTAAAGGGGTACTCTGGCCCTAAGACATCTCATCCCTTATTCGAGGGAGAGGGGATAAGATGTCCGATTGCGGGGATACCACCGCTGGGGACCCCCACAATCTCTCATGCATCACCCACCTGTGTGAGCTGCACACCAGCGCTGGAGGCTCTGAGTCTGAAACCTCACGACTATGGGGTCGGAGTATCGTGACGTAATGACTCTGCCCCCATGTGATGTCACGCCCCGCCCCCCTCAATGCAAGTCTATGGGAGGAGGCGTGACGGATAGGGGATAAGATGTCTTAGGGCTGAAGTACCTCTTTAAGCAGGGGGACAAGTCTAGCGCTGCATGATTTGAGTCCCTGGCGGCGTAGTGTGTTACTGATGGCAGCTTTTGTTACTTTGGTCTCCGTTCTCTGCAGGTCATTCACTAGGTCCCCCGATTTAATTCTGTGATTTTTGATCACCGTTCTTGTGATCATTATGACACCACGGGGTGAGGTCTAGCGTGGAACCCCAAGATCGAAGGGCCTTACCAGTGGTCTTGTATGTCTTCCATTTTCTAATAATTGCTCCCACAGTTGATTTCTTCACACCAAGCTGCTTGCCTATTGCAGATTCAGTTTTCCCAGCCTGGTGCAGGTCTACAATTTTGTTTCTGGTGTCCTTCGACAGCTCTTTGGTCTTGGCCATAGTGGAGTTTGGAGTGTGACTGTTTGAACTTACCAGTATAAAAGACACCTGTCCACAACCTCAAACAGTGGAGGACAGAGGAGACTCAGGTCTGTGAGAGCCAGAAATCTTGCTTGTTTGTAGGTGACCAAATATGATGAAAATTTACAGGCTTCTCTCATCTTAGGTGGGAGAACTTGCACATTCGGTGGCTGACTAATTACCTTTTTGCCCCACTTTAATAGAGGAATGGCTTGTATTACATGAAGTAAATCTATTGCTGTGATCAGCTTCTTTGTCACTATCCGACTCCCAGACAGGGCTGCATAAACCTAGTAAGGTCTCTTAAAGGCACTAGTACAGTACATCATCTGGAGATCTTAGATAGGGTGCTGGAAATCCCAGTCAATTACCAGAAAGATTACAAACTAGACACTGGTTAATAAATAAAGACAAGTTAATCATTACTTATGGGCAAACATTGTTAGATAATACTATTTTATAAATAAATGCTGGAATTTAAGGGAAGTTCATAAGACAAACCATAAGGAATGTGAGAAAATCTAATTGAGTTGGTCAGGCCTAGGCAAAGTTTTAGCCTTTATCATTTAGAATTTTCTATGGATCCACATTATATATTTGGCTAGAAAGAAAAAGTTAATAGTTCCTAATGTCTGTGGCTCACTTTTCACCTTTGCTGTGTAGACGGGGACAGTGTCAATAGAGTAATTTGATTTGCTTTACAAGGATGGAAAATACTGAGAGAGAGCACCTTAGATAAGGCTCTGCATGCATCTTCCTTGACTTCTAGAGGAGGAGACTCCTTTTTAAAGTGCCAACATAATCCTCAAATATGTACAGAAATGATCACATTGGAATTGTCCCTTTTGAGGCACACAAACTCCGCATTAAGGCATTTGCTTAGAGCAGTATTTTTATATGCCGTTCTTATTTGAAACCCTACCTGCGTCTGCTACATTTGTTAATAGGTACAACTGTCAATTAATCCAGCATATGAGGCTAATCATCAAGCACTCAGAAACGAAGTCAGCTTGAAGCTGGTTAGCAATTCAAGTACATTTACATTTGTAAACCCCCCCCTCCCCCTCCCATGGCCCTTCTACACAAACTCACATCCCTTTGTGCCCACTTGGCAAGCTAAGCACAGGGCTGGTGCAAGGATTTTTGCCACCCTAGCAGAAAGGAATTTTGCCACCCCTTCACACGCCCCGCCTTACTACTGGAGTGACACACTGTAACAAACCTCTTTCTCATGTAATCTCCTTACTACTGGGGATATGGTTTGGAGCGGGAGTTGGGGCACATGTACGGAGGCACACGCAATGCCAGGATGCTGGACGGACCTGACCTGCCTGTCTGCCTTGGAGGTGGCACTGCGCTCCTCCAGCAGGCAGTAGAATGCAGATTATTATGGCACCGGGGGAAGGGGGAGTGCGACTGTGGTGCGGGCTGAGCGGGTGCTTGGAATAAGTAGCAGGTGCTATGGACACTGGCTGGCTACTAACTTTCTTGCAAGGGGCAGAACAGCACCCCCCCCCCCCCCCATCAAGACGGTGCTCTAGGCGGCTGCCTATTTTGCCTATAGTCAGAACTGGCCCTGGCTAAGCATAAAGCTCTGGTCCAGGTGCTGTCCTTGATAAATCGTCTCCGCCCCGCCCCCCAGGTAGGGAGAAAACTGGAGTACTTGGGGAAAACCTACGCAAACATACAACCTCCATGCAGATGTTGCCCCAACTGGATTTGAACCCAGGACCCCTGTGCCGCAAGACAACAGTGTTAACCAATGACCCACCATAAAGAAAGCCAAACCTGCTTTGCTACTTATTTATACAAGCATTATAGAAATGAAGCTTGTGCTAAGTGTGAGCTTGGCTCTGTACTGTGGTACTACAAGTCCTAGCAAATCCTTGAAGGAAACGCAATAATTATATGATGGTAAACAACTGCTCAGAAGAGGAAAAAAGACAACAAATGTAATCTAATTGTAAACAAATCATATTTACTATAGAACTTAATGATCAAGAAAAAAAGATAAAAGATGTAAGTTGTATTCCCTCCCATACATGGACAAGTTTTCTATCTTGGTCTCTGTTTGCAATAAAAGAAGTCAGTCAACAGAGGAAATGAGGAATGCTGTGCCTTAGCAAAGCTTTGCGGGGCTATCAAAATGCTTGATAGGAAAAATAAACTAACAAGATTGATCTATGTGGACACCCACCTCAGCAACAGTGACATCCACAAATTTCATGTCCGCAAAGAGCCTGAGACAGCATGAAGAACAGTCGTGTATATTTACTTATCTTATAATACTACAAAATGCAGCAAGATTTCTCTTACTTTTTAATACTCATGTGAACAGATACATCTTGTCAGCTCTACATGGTAAACGGAGTGCTTATTGGTCTGTTATTACTGCAGTTACAGTAAATGTTGTATATGAGGCAGCCTTATTCTTGTCATTGAATTCTACAGTGAGTTGGCAGATACAAAATAATTGAACTGTCAAAACCTTGTTTATGCAAGCAATTAAAAGCCCCTATACACAGAATGGCCCTTCAACAATGAATAGGTTTGGGAACACTGAACTGCCACAAAGACAAGAACAGGCGGGGAGTAATGTGTTAACAAACAAAGAAATAGATCACTGAAAAGCAATGGAAAGTTTTTTCTAGCTGGCTGAGCTATTGTTTTAAAATAAAATTGGGTTGGAAACCACTCTGGTGGCATCTATTCATCCATTAGAGTCTATTCAAATCTCGCTTTGCTTCAATCAGAGATATAGTCTGAGAGTATTCCCTGATTTATAACTCCTCTGTATACCACTGTATATTATGTCGGCCACTGACTCCCATAGTAAAATTAATTAATTAATTAAGTAAAGTGAAACGTACGTTGGGGTAATTGCATGCTGGTATTGACTCTGCATTGTGTTTCTAATTTCCCTCCATTGGTTCCTTGATGGTACAGGCTGTATGTACACTATATGTACACTATGGGCTAAAATTACTTACATTTTTATTTTTAGGATTTATTTTTCAATAAAGATTTGTAGTGTTTTCTACTTGTTTAGTGTTGTGCACTTTTCTTTGGAGGTCTGTAAATGGTAAAGAGGGAAAATGCTGCTGGGCTCAAGCCTTTTTACACTCTGATATCTTGGTGTTAGGGGTCAATTAACTAATGAGAGGTACGTACTGATTCAGGGTTATAAGCTCCAAACAGCCCTTACTTTATACCCTAAAAATCTAGATCCACTTTAACAAAAAAAGAAAGAAAAAAAAAAACAACAGGTAAGTTCCTGACAACCCCATGTCTATCCAGTTAAAGCTTCACAGGGCATGAAGATGTTAATTCTAGGCTGCCCTGAAGCCAGAACTGCCATACCTGTGTTTCATAATGTGCTGGCTATGCACCAGATCAGGTGATATTACTATTAATTTCTAATTAGTTGTCAATTCATTGTGCACATAATGTAGGTAGTGATGAAATGTATCATATTGCTCCTTCTCTCCGAGCCCAGTGTGTGATATGAAAGTCTGTGAATGTGTACTGTCAACTGTTCTCTATGAAGGAAACTTCAGGTTAAACATTCCCCATCCACAGTGAAGAGTGAACGAGTGGGAAAGTATTGCAGACTGCCACAGGCATTTCTCTCTGGATCCGGGCCAGGCTATAAAGCACAAATTGTATGTAATTAATGGAGGTAGAGGTTTTATAGATCTCTCTGGTATGCAAATCTTTACATTTCTTTCAGAGAGACGACAAGTACTAAGGTATAAGATTAGTGCTAGGTTAAAAGGAAAACTCTTGGGGGGAACCAGTCTGTGCCTGCCGAGCTCAGCTTTTATTATATACACGCACATGGTATGCTCCAAGTGTTCTTCTCATTTACTCATTTAATTGAATGTCTATGACTATAGTTGGGTGATTATGTAAGTGCAATATATATAAATATATATATATATATATATATATATATATATATATATGAGAGGATTTTGTCTTGTGCGTTACCCAGGTAACTCGTGATCCCTGTGTGGGGATCGAGTAATATTTAGAGACACTTGGAGATTGGCCACTCACCTGGAGCAAACAGGCTTATCATCCCAATTCCGTGGGTACCAGATACGAAACAGCCTAGAGGTCACAGGAGCTGGAAAATTAAGTCTGGTGTGCAGAAGTAAAGGGATGAAGAAAGTGTCATCCACTTAATCAGGTGTTGACGATTTCCATACAGTGAGGAAAAAAAATTGGTATTTGGTATCAAACATGAAATAATTGTTAAATAAACACAGCAATCATAGGTGATATAAAGGAGGAAGATGGCACTCACCAGGTAGCAGAAATCTTTTCTTTTATTAATTAGACAGAATTGGTCTAAGACCACCTATGAGTAGCATCATATTGGGAACCACTGCAGACTAAATGGTTTCTTTGGAAAAGCAAACGCGGGGATGATGCTGATCTGAGGAAGAGGGAAATTGCCCCCGAAACGTGTCAGCCTCATGTTTTGTTGTTTTATCAACTTAATAATAAATTTATGTTTGATACCAAAAACAGTAACCAGTCTGAATTTGCTCACTTTATGAGTAGGTCACTTTTTCCTTCAACTCTCTACTAATGGGTATAGTGGCATTTAGTAACAAGGAATGCCTAATACAAATGCAACCTCTTTATTTGATTTATTTTTCTTCCAGGTGGAAGAAAAGATTTTGTGGTTCAGAGTAGTTGTAGAGCCAAAAGACAATTGCCTTAGAGTTCAGATTTATTATAGGCTTCTGATCATCCAAATCTTAGAACTTGATGAAAATGTATGTCTGAGAAATGAGAGATAGAAAGCTAGATCAGCATTAATAGGACAGAATAGAGACTGTGCCATTACATTAATAGATGATGAAGATGGCACTAAAAGGTAAGCAGCACATCGCAGGCGAAATCCACTTTAAAGTAATGACAAATTATAGTGATTAATACCAACCATGTATAATGAAAGCTTCATCTCACATTACACAGAGGCTACCTGTACTGAAGCCAAAGAGCTGAGTCAGCAGATACATGATGGAAAATGATAATAACTAGTCATGGGATAAAGAACATCTAGCTATAGAGGAAGTCAGCTATAACTCTAAGATATCACAGTGATATGCTAGGGTGCTGCTTCCACATAGCAGGGTAATGTGTTTTGTCTAGCAGTTGTTATACGTGGAAACTAAATCGCAGTCATATATCTCTTAAATGTCATTCTAATGTAAACAAGAACTTCCACTAGGTGGCTGACAGTTTCAGATTCCTGACATAAGAAAAAAGCAGAGAGACACATTGCTGGGACTTGTAGTTCAGTGAGTGTGCAGTTTTCAAAAAACCTGAGTGATGGTCTGATAAAATCCATACTCAAAGTAATTCCAAAATGAAGGTTGTGATTTTTATTTATAGAAAAAAGATAGGATCAGCTCACTCACTGTTTTTAGAGTCCAAATGTCCAGCACAACCTCTCCTCGTGGAAGCTCGAGAACAAAGCACTGAGGCTGGGCCCTCAGGTGTACTAATTGGCAGACAAAGAAACAGGGTTTCCAGCTCCCGACTTTGAGTAAAAAATGTTCAAGCTTTTAGAGATGAGCGAACTTACAGTAAATTCGTCACGAACTTCTCGGCTCGGCAGTTGATGACTTTTCCTGCATAAATTAGTTCAGCTTTAAGGTGCTCCGGTGGGCTGGAGACTCTTTCCTAGGAAGGTATCCACCTTTTCCAGCCCACCGGAGCACCTGAAAGCTGAACTAATTTACGCAGGAAAAGGCATCAACTGCCGAGCCGAGAAGTTCGTGACGAATCGAATTTACTGTAAGTTCGCTCATCTCTACAAGCTTTATTCCATATCAAGTTAAAATCCAAATATAGCATAAGAAAGAAAAAAACAGGATAAAAACAAACAGTCACAAAATGCACCAACGCGTTTCGACTTATTCCTAAGTCTTAGTCATGGCAACTATAGATAGAAAAAAACAACTTACTATACCTTGCGCCAAAACAGCCACTTCCTGAACATGGGACCGCCCAACAAACAGGCGTTTCCCACAGCACATGAAGTGTAGCATAGTAATTATCGAATACCAATGTGTATACACACCTAGAAAAACACATTATTGTTCTCTAATCTGTAAGTTTAACATTATTTTTTATGGATATGCATATATTTTTTCTTTTCCTTTTTTATTTATTTTTTCATTTTCTGCATACATTTACTGAACATATGCTTTTTCATATGTCTAATGCTATTCATTAAGTTGCATTTCATATGTGTTTTTCTAGGTGTGTATACACATTGGTATTCGATAATTACTATGCTACACTTCATGTGCTGTGGGAAACGCCTGTTTGTTGGGCGGTCCCATGTTCAGGAAGTGGCTGTTTTGGCGCAAGGTATATTAAGTTGTTTTTTTCTATCTATAGTTGCCATGACTAAGACTTGGGAAGTCGAAATGTGTTGGTGCGTTTCGTGTTTGTTTTTATCCTGTTTTTTCTTGCTTATGCTACATTTGGATTTTAACTTGATATGGAATAAAGCTTGAACATTTTTTACTCCAAGTCGGGAGCCGGAAACCCTGTTTCATTGTCTGTGATTTTTATTCACTTATGTGTCAGCAATGTTTCAACTGCACCAGAGTCTTTTTCACTCATGTTTTTTAAAGCATAGCTGGCACTTTAAGGGTAAATGAAATTTCCAACACTTTGGAATTATTGTGAAGTGCAATTTTCCATTCTCTAAAAGGGGTACTTCGCTGCCTCAGGGTTCGGGACATTTTGTTCCGAACGCTTGGAGCGGGCGTCGACTTAATGGCCATGCCCCTTGTGACATCACACGACACCCCCTCAATGCAGGTCTATGGGAAGGGGCGTGGCAGCTGCCACACCCCTCCCTTAGACTTGCATTGAGGGGGCGTAGCGTGACGTTGCAAGGGGCGTGGTAGTTACGTCAAGACCCCCGCCACCCGCAGTCAGCATTCTAAACGAATGCTGGGTAATGCACAGAGATTGCAGGGTTCCCAGGGTTCCTTTGGATAGCGGATAAGATGTCTAGGGGTGGAGTACCCCTTTAAGTATGTTTATTATAGCAAAATTCTATATAAATTTATATTGATTCTTTGTTTACTCAAGGGAAGGAAACCCTGTTTTTCTCACACTGCATGAGCTGGGCCTGTTTATTGTATAGGTCAGGAAAACTCCCCACGTATAAGCTAACTTCCAGACAGATGCCCCATCACTAGATGGAGGCCAAGCGTATCATTTTGGCCTTATGGAACTGCACAGGAAGGGTTTGCTTACGGAACTGCACAGTATTCTGTGTTAGTCAATAGGATAAAGTTTTTTTTTTTTAAGTTTTTTTTTGTTTTTTTTTAACTCCGGTTCTCAAGGCTCCCCCAACAAGTAATTTGATGATATCTGAATACAAAGATATGTTTGACAAACAAAACAACTGTTCTTCATTCAGGCTCGGGCTATGTGGTAACTCATTGAAGCACCATTTTTTCTATTTTAACTATGGAGCACCAGCTGCAATCCGGAGAAAGACTGATTTGCCAATACTCAATTAGAAACTGTAAAACTGTACAGTCACACAACAAAAAGTTGCAGAGAAGCCAAGCCACACAATTTGCAGTGATGTAGAAACATGGTGAAACCATTTTTGTACAAAGAAGTGACATAACTACAACAAGACAGCCCTGATCTTTTGCCAATAACAGACATTTTAGAACTGGCTGATCATAAAAATGTCAAATATACATTCAAAATCCAACTTGGCTCCATGCACATGGTAACTCAATGGTGCCATTGACAAATGAGCGTCTGCCAGAATCCTCTAGAATCACTTATCTTGGGGGAACAGGAGAGAGTGAAAAGCAATGCTGGAAAATAAGTATCAACAGTCTAAATACTTTTCCAAGTTAAGGCCTCGTTCACACTGCATTCAGGTGGAGCTCATTCGGCAATTCAGTCAAGTTTAGCGGAGAAAAAAATGGTGCAAGCACTATTTTTTTCTCCGCTAAAATCCTGTAAAATTACTGGTTTACCGATGGACTCCATGCTAGTGAATGGGGGCCATCAGGACCCGGCAGTAGCAATTTGCATCTGACCCATTTCAAAAAAGCCAATCGGGTCAGACGCGAATGGCAATGTGAACCTAGCCTTATATTTATTTCATATTTTTTTCAAATTAAATATGACTGCTTAACATTATAGAAAAATCTAAAAGTAGATGTAGTTTAAGGTTACCAAAGACCCAAAAAAGCAGCACACATCATCTGACATTGGTGACATGACAGGCCACCAACCTGGATAAAATCTATAGGCTCTGGTCTTTTCCTAATTTTGTCTAATTTTCTTCTCCGCCAACTTAAAAGCCATTTCCTAAACAAAACCAGACAGACAACTTGAGTGAGTGATTCTACCATGGCATCACCATGTTTTTCTAAGGAGCCTTTCTTTACAAGACAGCCACATTGAAGGGAAAGACAGAAAGAAGAGCTTTACATTTCATATCTGTTCAAAGAAGATCTAATGCTAGTTCACCGATGTGCAATCAACTTGACAAATGGATGCTGTGCAACCCCGTGCCTCCCACTGAAACCTGAGAACCTAATTTACACAATATTCTGCAAAGTGAGGGAAGCCCGAATTCCAGACAGACTTATCGTGCTGGAAAAAAAAACTGATCTGATAATTCTTCCCATATATTGAAATCCGATCATACTGGGAAAAAAAATGAACCCACAGGGTGGAATAAACTGAGGAACGTTAAAATAACACACTTCACTATCATAATTAAAAGAGCAAAAACACAATATAAAGCATTGTTTACTTGGCCAGTGCCCACAATTGAGGAATGTAAGCCCATTAAGGAGACAGATGGAACAAGTGACCCCCCCCCCTTAGTCTGTGATTCCAAGCTGTTAAAAGCTGTGCAGATCACAAGCAACAAATATATTCATTAGATTACAGACTTTAAAATAACTATAAAATTTAGCATAGTAGGAGAGCTAGTTTTGCAGGTTGACAAGTTAAAGAGACTCTGCCATAAAGAAAAAACTGTCTAAATTTGTAAATTGGAAGTTTTGAAGAATATGAAGTGTGCACATTTGCTTTATAGGATCTGTCAGAGCATACAGCAAAATATGTCCTGTCCAAATGACAAACATGATAGAACATCAACAGATCCATTAAAGTCAATGGCCACAGTCAGCATCATTTGTACAACATATATGGCAGGGCACCAAAGCTTACGTTATAAACGAAAGCCACAGAGCCCATAAAACAGTGTACAACATTCATGTATATTCTTTACATATAGGGGCCATAATAATATATTGATCTATTTTAATAACCTTTATATCATACAATGAAAACAAGCACAAGGTGACAACCATTATGACATCTATTACAGTGATGAGAAGTTGTCACCTTGCGATAAACTTCACTGTTCCTCTTTATTTTACTACTTGCCTCACCATCAGTCTGTAATAAACACAATTTAGGTTGGCCATACACCTATGATAATGGTCTGCCAAAATGATTGATTTTGGACATTTCAGCTGACCATTGTCTGTTATTGGGTGCAAGCCATCATTTATGATGGCTGCTCGTAGATTTATATCTGCCTTACATTTAAACCACTGTGCTGGATTTTTTCAGCCAACTGTAGATGAAAAAAAACTAGCGTTTGGCAAGACTGGCCACATTTGGCCAATCATTTGCTACTGTGCACAAGCTGTTTTTTAATTTTTTTTATTCTAACATTTTTGTTCCAATCATGTGTACAAATGACCTATTAGACCTTGAATGGCTATGTTGTGTCAATCAAAGTCTCAGGTGTATGTCTGGCCTAAGGGTCAGTATTACAGATAAAACCGCTAAACTAGGTATACCTCAGGACCTGAGCTGACAGGCCAACTGTCTAAAATGTATGGGGGGCCTCCTGATTCTTCCAACAAATCCTGTCAGAAGAGAGAGGGATTTAGCATGTTGGATTTCAACTGTCTGACACTTGTTCTTTGAGAGAAAAACTGCCGTATTTTCCGGCATATTAGACGGCTTTTTAATGCAGTAAAATTTTCTCAAAAGTCGTGGGTCGTCTTATACGCTGGGTGCTGCAGTCGGCCAGGATGCCTTGGGTATGGATTATCTATACCCCGGGTGCCCCGGAAGAGATTAATTTCTCCCGTTATATTAGGGACATCCCAGTGTCCCGAAATATCTTTTCGGGAAACAAGGATGTCCCAGTTACCTTTCTGCGGCCCCACGTTAACTCTAAAAACACAGGGGCCGCTGGGAGGCAGCACACGCAGGGACACCACTGACATCCGTGCATGCGCCCATAGAAACGGCAGAGTGGAGCAGCGAGGACGCGCATGCATGGTAAGTTACCAGCGGCACGTCATCTTTGGTGCTCCGACCACCGCTCCTCCGGTACCCGGACCTACTGCTATGACCTATAGGTCATAGCAGTAGATCATGACCCCTGATGGGAGCAGTGGTCGGAGCACTGAAGTGGGGCAGTACACTGACATACAGCCTCCAGCCATACACTGTATATGGCTGAAGGCTGTATGTATGTGGAGTCCACTGCCATCCAAATGTGGGAGCAACTATACTGCCAACCTAATGTAGGGGTATACTGCCCATCTAATGTGGGGGAACTACAACATTATGTGGGGGAACTACAACCTAATGTGGGGGGAACTATACTGCCAGCCTAATGTGTGTGGGGGGGGGGGGGGCCTGTACTGCCAAAATAATGTGTTTTTCTGTGTAAAAACGGATTTATAATAACGGATGAAATAACGGGTGATAACGGCTGAATAAATATTCCTCCGTTAAGCTGCATTATAACATCCCTCATGTAAGGCCGTTTTAACATGTCTGCCTACAGACTCCCACAACCGGAACATACTTCTAGCCATGATGGGAGTAGTAGTTCCCCGGCTGCGGGAGTCTGCCGGTGGCTGGGGAGGCTACATTAGTGTTTGTACTACTACCCCCATCATGGAACAGGCTCTGTTTCATGATGGGGGTTGTAGTACAGGGGCTGTGGGATTGATTACACCGGGTCTCACTTCTGAGACCCAATGCGATTAGAAGTAATTAAACAGGGGACAGGGCGGCATGCTGCGCTCCCCTAAGATGTATTTACTTTCATTTAAATTCCCAGCTGGGAGCCCTGAATGGCCAATGCTGAGGAGCCATTCAGGGCTCCCGGCGGGGTTTTCAAATAGAAGCGCTGCAGTGGGGAAAGATATATGGAATCGCTGGGGGTAATATATCTGGCCCTGGCAGCGCTTCTATATATCTTGCCCCTCGCAGCGCATTTATAATGTTCCCCTCCGCAGCGCTTTCATTCATAGCGCTGCCGGGGGCTTATGATAAGTATTCTACAGCAGGGCATCTGGCCGGCGCAATGTGCTGCTGAAATAATACTTTTCATAGCACTGCAGCGGCATCTGTATATAGATGGGCTGCAGGGGTCAGACATATATCCATATGTTTGGCCCCCACAGCATGCCTTGGCAGCACTATGAATGAAAATTATTCTATAGCAGCGCATCTGGCCGGCCCTGAATGGCTCCTCAGTACAGGCCATTCAGGGCTCCCTGCGGGGAATTTAAAAATGAAAGTAAATACATCGTACATTGCAGGGTTGCGGAGCATGCCGCCCGCTCCCCTGTTTAATTTCTAATCAGAGCGGTTCTCAGAAGTAAGACCCAGTGTGTTCAATATCACAAAGAAGAAAAGTATCCAGCGCAGGATGAAGTCAAATAGGAACTTTATTGAAGATCACATGGATGGCACAATAAAAACAAACACGTTTCAGGTCAAGCTGGACCCTTAGTCATGGCATGACTAAGGGTCCAGCTTAACCCAAAACGCGTTGGTTTTTACTGTCCCATCTATGTGATCTTCAATAAAGTTCCTGTTTGACTTCATCCTGCACTGGATACTTTTCTTCTTTGTGATACTGTCTGGTCGGGAAGCACTACCGGCTAATCCGAGCGCAGGTGTGGGTGTCCGGCAGAGGTGAGCCACCAGTCTTGCATCTTACCAGTGCGATCAATCCCTCAGCCCCTGTACTACAACCCCCATCATGGAACAGAGTCTGCTCCATGATGGGGGTTGTAGTACAAACACTATTGTAGCCTCTCCAGTCACCGGCAGACTCCCGCAGCCAGTCTGTTCCATGATGGGAGTAGTAGTAGTCGTCCGGCAGCACTGCAGGAGTCTGCTGATATCACTTCTGAGCATGCTCAGAAGTAATAACTGATATTATAAACCAGGTACAAACAGATGACAAAGGCTCATCCGTTTGCCATAGGCCGTTAATTTACCCGTTTCTGGTGACTGAAGAAAAATTTGTGCATGTGCCATTTTTTCTTCAGTCACAAATAACGTCCATTATTCATGACAGGCCATAACGGGTAAATACGGATAATCAAAAAATCCCATAGACTTGAATGGAATTTTGTAACGGACGTTTAACATCCGTTTGTAAAGCTTTTCTAACGGACGTTTATAATGGATCTTTTAACGGATTAATTTTATGTGAAAGCAGCCTTATACTGAAAGTATATTCCAAACTCTATTTTAACTGTAAAAGTAGGGGGTCGTCTTATATGACCAGTCGTCTTAGACACCGGAAAATACGGTACCTCCAAAAGAGCTTGGCAGCGGCCTACATCTGAATGTTCATGCAAGCTGAAAGTTCAAGTGTATATAGGAAATGGGAGAAATAGCTGTTGGCAGAACGAATTAAAAGGGCACCTTAAACCTTTGTAGCTAGTGAAGGAAAAGGATTCAGGTCTCAATCTCTGATTGTCTATACCAAAGAAGGGGCTACTGCAAGAATTGTTGTTGGTCTAGGAAAGAGAGAGGGTTAATTATATATGATAGTTGGTGGTCTAGGGAAGATCACGGGTTAATGGTGGTCTAGGGCAGTAATTGGGTTAATGTTTGTCTAGGTCAAAAGAGGTAATTGACCCCATCCCTGGAACTCTGTAGCAGAGAACCGGTTAATATTTGTTTTGCAGTACCCTTTTACTGCTGCTACTAAAAGTATGGCAATGGAAAGGACGAGCGGCTGAAAACACTGAAGAGGCAGAAGTGCCCACATGACCGCCACTGTTATTTCAAACATCTGATTCATGTGGGGTGTCAAGCCTGGATAGTTCTTTACGTCGGCATCACTGGTGGTTTAGGGCAGATAAGGTATTAATGTTCAAATATTTTTTGTTCTAGGGTGGCGAATGGGTTACTGTAGCAAACCTGGGGTCCAGTGTTTCCCTAGCTGTACTCTGCATCCTGTGAACTGATCAAAGGGATCGGTTCAGTGACAGGAATGAAGGTAGTGATGAGAACATTATGAAACTTAAAGCCACACACTTCTCTCTATGACTAGGCAGAGTGTTTTATGAATGGTTGCCAAATCTCTACTATGGAGTGCTCTAAAAGACAAGGGCACACTATGAAGTGGGCATTTCGGGTAGCTGTAATACCATGAGATCTTTGGGTTTCAAGATCCTTGGGCTCCAATGTCCTTCTCCTAGACTAGACTTATTGATAGAATGCTTTCCTCAGGAAAACTTATAATCATGCCCATATATATTTATGTATTTATATATACATGCTTGACAAATGCTATTGCTGCCGAAATGTTGCACTTTATTTGGGAATAAAGATTTCCAGCTCTTTTCACGATCCAAGACCTAACTGGTGCGGTGATTTTTGGACTTGCCATATAATTTTTTTTTTTTTTTAAATCAACATACAGGTAATGTTGTAGTAGCTTGTAGACTTAGTTTCTCAGTTTTATTACAGTAGTAATATTTCCTTATTGGCCTTATTTGCTATAATGAAGATAAACCTAAATCCAGTAGAATAAATGCTTTGATAAGTCAGATGGTTTTTGATTTAGTAGTTGTGATCTTTATATAAACACTGTAGGCAGTGAATCTAAAATAAGAAAAATGGTTGGAAACAAAAAGGATGCACAGTTGGAATGGGCTTAGAATACTCACTGCCTGTCACACCCTGTTCGTGATCCATCAAATCCCTCATTTTATTGAACATTATAAAAAAATGTTGTTTATTTCTGTTTTGCTTTTTAAAAGACGTGACAGCACATCCTTAAATTTCTGCTACACTGAGGGCTGGCAATAACAGGCCATGTCTAAACCAGCTTGCTTACTTCCCTTTAGTGACTTACAAAATTTTCACACTATACCTTGTTTTTGTACAGTTTTTTTTTTGTAGTTTCAAACACAAAAATGTAATTTAAAGAGGGTAGTTGCCACGCCTAGACTGTGTAAAAAAAAAAAAAAAAGCATTCCCGGCAGTTCAGTCGGGCCGATCAGGACCACTGAAGTGAAACCACAATGTCCGTTACCTGCCTCCGGAGCATCGGATCTAGGGGTGTGAATCGCCAAGAATTTGGCGATTCGATTCGAATCGCGATACCAGTGTGGCGATTCGATATACCGCGATATATCGCGATACCGTCTAGGTGACGATACATCGCGATATATCGCCCACCTGGGAGCATTCATAGATCCCAATAGACGCCGCTGTCAGCTTTGACAGCGGCGATCTAGTACTCCGGTGCTCTCTTTTCTCGTTATCCCGTGCGGGCTGCAAAATAAAATAAAACGCACTTTATCTTACCTGCCAACGAGCCCCCGGAGCTCCGGTACAGTCCGGTACAGGTGTTCGGTCCCCGGGCTGTATTCTTCTTACTTCCTGTTAGTCCGGCACGTCACATGGAGCTTCAGCCTATCACCAGCGGAGGCGGGACATCGCTGCGGCTGGTGATAGGCTGAAGCTCCATGTGACGTGCGGGACTAACAGGAAGTAAGAAGAATACAGCCCGGGGACCGAACACCTGTACCGGAGCTCCGCGGGCTCGTTGGCAGGTAAGAAAAGTGCGTTTTATTAAAAATTCCACATCCCTAAAAGAATCGATTCAAAAATATTTTGAATCGATTCTGTATCGGCAAATGAAAAATCGCGATTATCGCGAGAATCGATTTTTTCTTACATCCCTAATCGGATCAGCGATTGATTGCTCCAAATAGTGCTAGCCATTAATGTAATTCATGTTATAGTCCCCTATGGGGCTATAATATTGCAAAAAAGTGTAAAAAAAAATAAGTTGATAAATGTGATTTAACCTCTTCCCTAATAAAAGTTCAAATCACCCCCTTTTCCCATTTAAAAACAAAACAAAACATGTAAATAAAAATAAATACAAACATATGTGGTATCGCCGCATGTGTAAATGTCAGAACTATAAAAATATATCATTAATTAAACCACACTGTCAATGGCATACACGCAAAAACATAAAAAAATTCCAAAAGTAGTGTATATTTTGTCACTTTTTCTACTATAAAGAAAAGAATAAAAAGCGATCAAAAAGTCTGATCAAAACAAAAATGGTACCGATAAAAACTTCAGATCACTGCGCAAAAAATACGCCCCGTACACAGAAAAATAAAAAAAAGTTATAGGGGTCAGAAGGTGACCATTTTAACCCTGAGTCCCCAAGGGGTTAAGCAGTTTATAAAAAAAAAAAATCCAGGCACCATAAAAAATATTACAGTCAGAGCACTTTTGTAGGATACCAGTCATTTAGGGTAAAACACATAGTTGGTAAGGCGGTTTTATTATCAGTAATATCAAGGAGTTAACTTATGTAAATCCAAGATTCAGCAGGATATCAGTGAACTGTTTACTCTCCTGTTGTCACAATCTCAAAAAAAGAAGTCCCCACCCAAACATGTCATGCTGGACAGAATGAATAGTAACAGCTGCCGACCTGGTATCACGGACCCCAGTGGGGATGTCCTGCTGAATTAACGTCTTGTAAATGTTAGGAAATATCAGGTCTTGCAGGGTTTTCTCCACATGGCAGATGTTTCAGAGGAGTACAGTGGTTACTCACAATCAATCAACAGGTGTTAAATCCAAATCCTGCCCACTGCATTTGTGCAGACTGACGTTGTCCTCAGGGAGCAATACAGGTTGATAGGCCATGCTGGGGTTGAGATCAAACAATTTCAGGACTAAGGCTTGGTTCACATTGCCGTTGTGCTCCAACCCATCCTGGGTCCGTTCAGCTCTTTTTGCCAGGCCATACAGACCCAGAACGGGACCAAAGTAAACTGACACTACCAAGACCCGATGGATCCTATTGACTTGACTGAGGTTCATTGTGAAGCAGGTTTTTTACCAGATTTAGCGAAGGGAAAAAAACAGGGCATGCTAAACTCCTGTCAATGTGGACGAGCTGCAACTAGTTCATGACTTCCAGGTCTGTCTCCTTAGATTATGATTCGCCTAATTTTCAAAGGGGCGGATTTTTATCTCATAGTTTCAATATGTTCACTAGACCTTAAGAAAGGCCTCTTGCCGAAACGCATTGGTCTGCTTTTAATGTACCCACGGATGATGTTTTTTAAATGGATATCAAATAGAAGTCTCCTGTTCTAAACAAGTTTTTTGCGAGTGCTAAGGACTTCTGCTCCTGGAATCGGGAGTTTTTCCTGTTAAAGGGGTATTCCGGCCAAATACATCTTATCCCCTATCCAAAAGATAGGGGATAAGATGTCTGATCGCTCTGCTGGGACCCCCCCGCAATCTCCGTGCGGCACACACATTCTATGCAGGGTTGCTTCTCCAGTCTCGGAAAAGTCTGTGTTTCCGGGACTGGAGATGTGACATCACGCCACACCCCCTTTATTTATGTCTATGGGAGGGGGCGTGACTGATGTCTGGAGAAGCAGCTTCGCATAGAATGCAGGTGCTGCACGGAGATGGCGCGGGGCCTGCCTCTGGGACCCCCCAATATCTCGGTGCAGCACCTGCATTCTATTCTATCAGACATCTTATCCCCTAACCTTTGGATAGGGGATAAGATGTATTTGGCCGGAATACCCCTTTAATGTCCATTTACCTTGCCTGCGTAAGCAAAGCCCTGTCAGCACCTGTGCGCTCTTATGGCCTGTGGATCTTATGTTAAGAAAGGGTGAGCCATTTCTTTTTTTCTTTTGTGGTAAACTATTAAGTAAATTGCTCCCAAAGAGCACAAAATATGTTTTATAAGGGTGAGTTCATTCAAGGTAACCAACATCTTATTATTTTCTGTGTAAAATGTGTACAATACACAAAAAATCACAAAATGTTTAACAAAAACAAAACATATATGGGAGATTAATCAAAACCTTTGCTGAGGAAAAGTTTCTGAGTTGCCCATAGCAACCAGACAGCTTCTTTCTTTTTTGAAAAGGCCTCTAAAAAGTGAAAGAAGCGATCTGATTGGTTGCTACAGGCAACTCAGCAACTTTTCCTCAGTACAGGTTTTGATAAATCTCCCCCATAGAGTAGTTAGTGCCAATTATGATTTACATATTATTTTTTCATTAAAACCACACTTGCAGGTATTACTTCCAAATGCTGCATGGGGCTACGCCATTTCTACAACAAAAATATGGTCAATTTGCTCAAGACTTTATCTAAATGTCAAGATTCTTCCGCACTGTTGGTTGACTTAAAAGTGAAGCTGTAGAGATTTAAAGGGGTACTCTGGCCCTAATACATCTTATCCCTTATCCAAAGGATAGGGGATAAGATGTCTGATCGTGGAGGTCCTGCCGCTGGGGACCCCCGCAATCTGTCATTGACAACCCACCTTTGCGAACTCTCTGCAGCGCTGGAGGCTCCAAGTGTCTATGGGAGGGGGTGTGACAGCAAAGGTGGGTGCTGTATGACAGATTGCGGGGGTCCCCAGGGGTGGGATTCCCACGATCAGACATCTTATCCCCTATCCTTTGGATAGAGGATAAGATGTATTAGGGTCCCTTTAATATTTTTCATATACTTGGGCCCTTATCTGAAGTATAGATAAATGACAGGATTACCACCTAATTCAAGGAACATGGCCACACATAAACCTAGGATCAAATATCACTTGAAAAATTCTTAGAAACATCTTGAAAGAAAGGAAAATCCTCAAAACTACTGTCATGAGTAAAAGTAATTAAGGAATGGTAAAAAAAAAAAAAAAGAATAAAAAAAGTATAACACGCACCCCCATTTTAACAGGGAAATTTAAGTAAAAAAAATAAAATGTCACATCATCCCCCCAACTTCATTTTCTTCTGCACCTCAGTTTGGTCCTGTCCCCTCCAGTGCCACATCATTCCTTCCCTTTTATCAGTCCCTGTGCCACATTTACCCCTCTCATCGCCACCCCCCATGTCTCATCATTTCCCCCTCATAGACCACCACTAGCCATACAGACATTAAGCATTTAGTGCCTCCCCCACCATCATTTCCCCCTGTCTCATCATCCCCCACCCTGTCTAATCATGCCCCCCATCATTCCCCCCTCATTTCCCATCTCATAATCCCCCGTCTCATCATCCCCCACATCATTCCCCCCTCATCACCCCCCCACCCTGTCTCATCATGTCCCCCATCATTCCCCCCCTCATCATCCCCCCACCCTGTCTCATCATTCCCCCCCTCATCATTGCCCCACCCTGTCTCATCATGTCCCCCAACATCCCCCCACCCTGTCTCGTCATGCCTTCCATCATTCCCCCTCACCTTCCCCCCCCACCTGTCTCATCCTCCCCCCATCATTCCCCCCCTCATCATTTTCCCCTGTCTCATCATCCCCTCCTATGACCAGTGGTCTTTAACCGGTGGACCTCCAGATGTTGCAAAACTACAACTCCCAGCATGCCCGGACAGCCAACTGCTGTCCGGGCATACTGGGAGTTGTAGTTTTGCAACATCTGGAGGTCCGCAGGTTGAAGACCACTCTTCCCTTTTCCTTACCTGCCTGCGCTTCGGCAGGCGGAGGGTCTTGTGGGCTGCGGTCAGTGAAGCAGATGAGTGACTTCCTCTGCCGGCTTCTCTGCGCGGCATCAGGGATGTCACTTTTCAGCGGCGACTACAGGAAATGAAAAGTGACGTCACTGATGCCGTGCAGAGAAGCCGGCATAGGACATCACTCATCTGCTTCACTGACTGCAGCCCGCAAGACGCCCCGTCTGATCTGCCGAAGCGCAGCCAGGTAAGGAAAATAAACAAAACTATTAGAAGCGGGGGAAAAAGGGGAATGATGAGGGAGGGGGGAGGTAGGGAAAATGAAAAGTAAAACTGTCACTTGATTTCTTCCGCACTATCCACAGGTACTGGTGGATAGTGCGGGAGACGCTGATTAAAAGGTAGGGCAGATCCAGACAAGGTAGGGCAAATTTTAATCAGCGTCTCCCGCACTATCCACCAGTACCTGTGGATAGTGCGGGAGAAAACAAGTGACAGTTTTCCAGAGCGGGGAGGAGACGCCGCTGGTCAGTGATTTAAAGTGGCCGCAGCCGTGCTGATAATACTTAACAAGCGGACGCTTTAAATCAGTAACCAGAAGATTTATCGGCGTATAACACGCAGGCAGGCTTTTTGCCTTAAATTTAAGTTTTAAAAGTGCGTGTTCTACGCCGATAAATACGGTAAGTGGTGTTGCACATGCTTGATTCTTGAAGGGGTACTCCGCCACTAGACATCTTATTCCCTATTCAAAAGACAGGGGATAAGATGTCCGATTGCGGGGGTTTGGCCATTGGGACAAAATACCAAACCCCTGGGCCTTGAACCACATTGAACCACACAGTAGATATAGCCTATTGGGGAGTGTACACTCCCTATATGAAAATGAACAGCCCTGCAGTGGTCGCTATATTCATTATCCACTCCGATTATCACTTAAAATGTCACTCATTTGCAGCTTTACATGTTTTGCCGTAACAACGGCTTTCTCAGTAGGCAATGGTGGCAATGGCTGTTCAAAAATGGCGATAGAAGTATTTATAACCATCCCCTAATGACATAATCCTTCATGGACCATCTGGGAAAACCAATGATCCTGTGTGTATCAAGATCACCTAAGTCATCCTCCAATCCTCTCTCAATACCGCTCATCCTCACCTGTGTCAGCTCCCAAGTGCTCCAATTATATTACTATTTGGTAATAACGTCAGAGGACAGCATCCGGTTCTGTCTCTCTGTCATGTTCCTGTGCCATTCTCAGGTGCCGTTGTCATATAGTTGTGCCACGCATGTCTGTTCCGATGCACAGGAAACTTCTCCTTCATCTGCTAGTGCTCAGTGACTAAATACATTCTATTAATCGATGTCTCCAGTTATTAAATGATAAAGAAAATACACCTGAACATAGGAGGCTTATTTTGTGCAAGAGACTGGTAATCAGTTCCTGACATGGATAGAGGTGTCAACAGAGAGCACTGTGGTCAGATTGAAAAGGCAAAGTAATTTACAAAGCTGATCAACTTTCTGCAACCAGTTGATTTGCTAAAAAATTCTTCCACCAGAGTACCCATTTAATCCTTCCAGTACTTATCAGATGCTGTATGCTCCATAGGAAGTTGTTAAGTTTTTTCCAGTCTGATCGCAGTGCTCTCTGCTGCCACTTCTGTCCCTGTCAGCAACTGTCCAGAGCAGCAGATGTTTGCTATGGGAACTTTGTGACCGTTCCTGACAAGAACAGCGATAGTAGCAAAGAGCACTGTGGTCAGACTGGAAAGAATTACACAACTACCTGACACCAGTTTATTTGAAAACATTTTTTTTCCCCACCGGAGTACCCCTTGTGATGAGGTGGCAAGGAAAGAGTGTATTTCCTTGGCTAACCCTGGAGAGTCTCACCTGCTTCTTAATTAATGAGGCAGGAGGGAAGGGAGGTGTGTATATAAGATGGAGAGTCAGTCTAATCTGGGCTCTTCCTAGGAGACAGCAAGTGGGCTGTAGGGGAGAGACAGAGCCTGTAGAGGAGTACACTGCCCGAGCTATGAGTGGCTCAAAGAGTGACATGAATTGTGAGTAGATGGTTGCAGGGGACATATGTTTAACCGGCTGAGGGAAGCTCAGCGGTTGTTAGTCAGGACAAGCTGATTTGTTTAGTCAGTGACCAGACGGTCATTGATTTTGTTTGTTCCTGCTTTTTGTTTATTTTTTTCACTGCAACCTGTCTAATAAAACTGGCAAGGTGCCAGATTTGCATTATAAACGTTTGTTCGCTGGTTTATTGAGAAGAAACGCATCCTGTGGCGTAGTCCAGGACAATCCCAGAGTCAATCCCCGAGGACGGTTCCTTACACCCTCTAAAGCATAACTACCAAGTTTTATAAAAAATGACTACAGTGCAGCACTATAGTTTTCTAAATTCCAGTCGTGTTCAAATTGGCACATGAATATCTTAAAAGTTGTTATCCAGCATTAGAAAAGCAGCTGATTTCCAAAAAAAATACAAAATTCTATTAATGTGAATGGAAGTAAGTTGTAATACCACACACAACATGCAGACAGGTGTGGTGCTCTTTTTGGAAGAGATTAGCTGTTTTTCAATTATTGGGGAATCCCTTTATTAGAGCACCTTTTCTCCTCACTTCATGCCGCTCATAACTTCCTGCCCGGTCTCATAGATACTGTAGGTAGAACTGTACCTAGTGCAAGACGCAGATCCATAGAATTGCATTACAGTGGGTCTCATGATAGGTACGGTTACCTAGGAGACAGAGCAGGAGACTAGGTCTCAAAACGCAAAATTACAAGCACCATGAAGCAAGAAAAACTGTACTCTATTAAAAGGTATTTATGTACCGATTTATAGAAGAGTGTAGTTTAGAAAAAAGACTTTAGCGCATTTTTCATCACATTTAAATAATAAATAAAAATTAAATAAAAAATTATGTAGAACCTTTGTAGAAATCAAATGACATTAGAATGCACGGATCCATTAACTGGATCACATACGTAGACCAAAGTTTCTTCTTAGAGACTCTATTGCTCACTTAACCTGTTACACATGATACATTTACATGGTTACTACTGTCATAATGAACCGCTCTATGGTGTTGTCTTTGTTTGATGCTTTATCCATACTAGAATTCACCATCATCAGCACATTTGTAATTAGACCAATATTCCTAAACCGTAAGCAAGGTAGACATATGTAAAACCCACCTAAATAACGTGGTCATGTTCATAGAGGACTTTGGAAACTTTTTTTTTTTTTTTTACCAAAATAATCTCACATCGCCCAATTGACCAGGAGAATCAAAATAGAATACTCCTTCTACATCTCTATCACCATCCTCACTGTTATCAATCTATGGTGCCATACATTATTATGGACATTTATCAACGAGTTTAGTCAGGTTTTCTTTACTATAATTGTCGCAAAATTGTCGCAACTGCGACTACACAATTTTTTGTGCGACATTTTGACTGGAAAGCGAGAAAAGCAAGTTTTCCTAAAATTTACTATGTAGTAATAATTTTAAAATGGACTACGGGTAGTCAGGTATTTATTAACTGCGACAGTCGCAACTGCGCAAAAAAAAGTCGCAACAGCGTTAAAAATTGACTAAATTTACTCCAGCTCAAACATGGAGCAGAAAAAGCTTCTACCAAAGTAAAAAAGGAAAAATTGCTTACGTGAAAGAAAATTATCAATAGGCTGAAAGCAGTTGATAAATAAGTCACACATAAGCAAAAAACAAGTAAGGAAAAAATTACTAAAAAAAAGAATACATAAGCAAACATTGATAAATGTCCCTCTTTGAATCTTTATTTTCCTTTGTTACACTTCACCGACTTCATGTAGTCTATTTTGGGTTTGCATTTTGATTCCTAGTTTTTGGCATCATTAGTCTGGCCATGAGGAGAAGTGCGCCAATAAATATTTTGTTATTCCTAGTACCAGATAATTAGGAATTCCTGTTAATTTAATTAACATTTAGAAAATTATTTAGCAAGTTGCATATAATGAATTAAGATGGAATTCATGTAAAAAAAATAAGAAAGCTAAAACAGTTCAAGTATTTTCCAATGTATTATTTGTGATAAACATAACAATTCATCACTGCAACAAGGGATAAAACAACCCAATAAGATCCCTGTGTATAGAATGTGGAATGTAAACAACTCATTTAACGCTTCTCGAATCAAGTACAAAGGAGCAGAATCCAACTTAATGAGACCAAGGAAAAAGAAAACATTATGCAATCTTCTAACACTTCCCATCCCAAGGGCTTTTCACAATGTTATCTTAGAATAGAAGAAATAACCTCAGAAATAATCTGCATGTATACCATGATATAAGAAAGGTTCATCCCAAAGATGTTACAGCCCATACACTAACTTCATTAGGAATCGCAAAATACCTATAACTGTGTAAAGTCGGCCATAGATTGATAACTTGCCGCCTTCAGCAGCCATTGTGAATCTGTGGTAATGCAACCATCAAAACATTCAGTAATAGACAGCCAAGCTAACATTTTGCCCTATGGTCTTTAGTACGTGCATACGTTTTGTTTCCAGTGGAAATTGTATTTTTATTAATAATTCACTCAAAATGATTAAAATTGATTAAAATAGTTGATTGCAACTGAAACAATCATTTATTAGGTAAAATTCAACAATAGAAAAGCCACTTTTGAATTGAACTGGTTCCTCAAAAATCTGATTTTGAAATGTTCTTAAAAATTTGGAAAACTGGTGCACAACTCTTCTCATGTCCTAAAAAAGTGAAATGACATTTTCCCCCAAAACACCTACATAAAAGATATATTGCAGGTGTGAGACTTAAAGGGGTACTCCGCCCTCTAGACATCATATCGACTCTTGACCCTCCCCTAGCGTTCTGAAAATGTATGTGACATCACACCCCCTCCATTCATGTCTATGTGAGGGGGCGTGACGGCTTAGGGTGGAGTACCCCTTTAACATATAGTCACTATATAACTTATGTGCCACAACTATCTTTCTTACACAAGCAAAGAATTAAAAATGCATCTAACAAAAATTTCACGTTTTAGAGTTTTTCCACAAAAAGCTGAATGTATAGGCCAAAAAAAAGGCAACACTAAAATGTGTAACGAAAACAAAAAATAAAACCTCACTTGGATAAGTAAACTTAACCCAAAGTCATTACTAAACAAAGGCGCCAGAATTAAAAAACTGATATTGGTTATTACGGTCATAAAGGGTAAAATCATGGCTACCATTTCAACGATGTAACATAGTGCTCAGGCCCGATTCACATCAGTGTTGGTCTTCATGCTGTTAGACTTCTGTGGCTTTTTAAGGGTAAAAATAAAGCCAACAAATCTGTCCATTATGAATAGAAGCCATGATTCTTATATGAGGTCTTTACTTTAATTTTCAGCATATATTACTTACTGCACCTTGGATACACTTGATTAATATTTATCACTGAATTGCATGTTTTATTTATGTAAAAAATCTGCTAAAATCATTACAAAAGTCTTTTATTTAGTTATAAATACATGAAAAATAACGTATTTAAAAACATTAAAAAAAACACGGAACCAGAGAGGTTCACACTGCTAAATAATTGATTTATATACCGAGGTATCCTGTATTGCACATACCCGTCTTGCCGGAAAAAAATGCAAAATAGAGGAGGGAAGAACAGTCCTCTAGGTATATAAATTGTAATGAGTATATGAGATATGACCAATATGAATAGATGTGACCAGTATTTAAAATGAGTAAGGATTTAATAATAGATTAAAATACACATAACCGGTATACCAACAGGGCCCTTGCCAGGAATACCAAAATGATTGTAGAATAATACAAAATAAATGAGAGCAAATAAATATTGGAAAATTAAACAATAAAAAAAGGTATTAAAAAAAAAATGTTAGACCTCAAAACCACCAGTAACTGTATGGCAGTCCAGAATGAATATCAGTTCAGAATGAATGTCCCAAATATAGGCGGATAATTATAATAATATGATCACTGGCATCGCAGCTTATTAGTGTAAAGATGAATATTGTGCCATTAGCATGAAATGGACCGATGCACTGCACCACTCACCACCCGTGAGTGACTCTCTGTTCCGAGGGTCGCGTGATGTTCCGGCAGTCTGGCAGGGACCAGCGGTCGGCCTAGTTGGAGGACTGCATGGATGTCAGTGGTCGCGTCCTCAGGTGATGGTGCTACGGAGTGGCACAGGTGGGTAGCTGGCCGAAGATGATGGGGTGGTGGGGTGAGTGTAGGAGTGCGGCGTCCTCATGGATAGAATTGAGGACAGCGCGCGCTGCTGGAGTGGTCCAGAAATGAGGGTATTGCAGCTGTTGAAAATGGATATTGGTGAAAATAGTCCAAACACAGTCTATTTGCAGGGTTGTAAGAGGTCAGGTAATCCTTTGCAAGCCAAACGTGTTTCGGGGTGTCCCTTTCTTCAGTGGCAATGTGTGTTTAATTTTCCAATATTGATTTACTCTCATTTATCTTGTATTATTCTACAATAATTTTGGTATTCCCGGCAAGGGCCCTGTCGGTATACCTGTTATGTGTATGTTAATATTTTATTAAATCCTTACTCATTTTCAATACAGGTCACATCTATTCATATTGGTCATATCTCATATACTCATTACAATTTATATACCTAGAGGACTGTTCTTCCCTCTCTATTTTGCAATTACAGAATGTGCAAAACAGAAAGTGTTAAATTGACACTCTGGGAAAAAGCAGAGCATGCAGCTTTTTCCCGGAGGGAAGGAGCTCATCCCATCCAAAAATATATACCTGGTCCGCATAGCTCCAAAGATCAACAGGTGTCTTTACATGGTCTGCTCCATCATTACGACTGCCTGTTTAGGTTATGAGCAGTGGTTGCTTAGAGTTAACCAAGAACCTTCTGAAATTACTCTGCATACAGTAGCATTAAAGGAACTGCATGTAAAGCATATAAGCATTCCTTTAAAGAGATGGGTTGTGCACTTTTCCTCCAGGAAAAGACTGCTTTTTGGCCTATGGAGGTCACTTCAAGCGCATCATTCATTCTTTGGCTAAAAACATAGAACATGGTACCTGATCATGGCTGGTTTCCACAGAGTTGCCAATGCCATGGAATGTCATCTGCACCGGCAGAAGTGTCAAGCATGTCAAGAACTCATTCCCACTCTGTTGATCACTGTAATTTACCTTTAGCGCATAAAAATAAAAAAATGTAACAAAAAAAAAAAAATGAATCAATTTATGATAATGTAGACATTTGTAGACAGTCTATAGAAAAAAAAACCTAGAAAGAAAAAAAAAATAACAAAAATGTCAAATTCATTATACAAATTTAATGGATTCCCAAAATGTAATTCTAACTAGAAGTTGGGTTTGGAACCTGTATTCTGTATAGTAGGACATGTACATCCATCTTCCCTGCAGATGCCAGAGTGATCATCTGCATCAACCTAGGGACAAAAAGTCAAATAATCCCTCTGATTCATCAAGACATGGTGCCTTTGATTACTCTCCACATTTAATACACAAGGACCCTTTTCTAGAGCTTTCTATGCTTTTTTTTAATGTTATGAACCTTTGACCTCACTTATGAAAATGGGCACATGTCTGTAAGAGCCCACTCTTGTGTTTAAAAGACATTATAACAGGACACTGATTCATGGGGAACCAGCGTCTGAAATGTCAGTGATCTCAAGAATAGAACAATTTTGGTCTAAGATGTAGATGGGGCAGGTTACTTCTCATTCTCCATGTAATTAAAGGAGCACTCTGGGATGTACAAATTATCCCCTATCCTAAGGATAGGGGATAAGTGTTAGATTGCGCGGTGTCCAACCGCTGGGACCCCCCCCCCCCCCCCCCGATCTCTCGCACGAAGCTGCGGCCGACACGCCCCCTCCATGCAGTTCTACGGCTGAGCCAGAGTTTGCCTAAAGCAGTGCTCCGGCTCTGCCATAGAACTGTATGGAGGGGGCGTGCCGGTTCCATGCAGGGAGCTGGGGCTCTGTTAGGGAGATTGCGGGGGGCCCCAGCAGTCGTACCCATGTGAACCCCGCAATTTGTACATCCCGGAGGCATCATTTAATGAAATTTATGAAAATTCTGTAAAACTAATCTTCACCAGACCCACAGATGGTCAGATCATCTCAAGAGTGCTGCCATATACATTGGTTACATGATGAATTATGGAAATCATACCAATATTCTGTATGTGAAACCATAATCCTTATTTTTGGTATGTGAAGTCATATAATGCACAGAAGATCTGTCATGTTTACAAACATTGCAGATTTTTTCCCCTTTTTTTTTTTACCAGTTTTCCGAAAAATAATATTTTTACCATGCCGGAAATGAGAAAATTTCCTCTACACGAAATGAAGGCTAATGGACAAGTGTAACATTAATACTCAAAACATGAACACTTGTGAATTACTAATGAAAACCTTCATTCCCACCAGCTGTGTCCCATCGGACATGACCCTCCTCCATGTATCACCTCTTTCTTTTATCAGTCCCGGCCCAGATAACACAACATCATGAATAAAGATGTGCAGCTGTATGTACCAGGAAAGGCTTGAGGCAGATTAAAGCAAGAATGGAATACCAGGTCATAGTTTATAAAGAACCTGCAAACTCCTTTGGGTTCTCCTTCTCTTTATATCTTGACTCCCCCCCCATAAACTTGTAAGGCTTTGTCTGCCTGATACATCTTCAAGCACCAAGGAGATCAGTGCAATCCCTGCAGTACACAGCCATGCCTTATAAAGTGTCCAACATTAAAGCTGTCAAACAATACTAACTTATCAATGAGAATTAGACTTTCCTTACTGTTTTTACTTATTTATAACACATTATTTATAGATTGCAGCCATAATAATTTCTCTTCTACAGACACACTTCAACTAGAATTAGGTTACATTTGTTTTTGAAAACTAGATGAAGACTACCTGTGGCAGAAAAGAAACTTTTTCTTAGCATCTCCTGTCTCTTTGTATATCCGACGGTCATACTTTCTGCTTCTGATCAGATATCTTCTTGAATTTTAGATGTCAATAGGTTGTTTCTTTCTCTGTACTATTCTGCCGATTCTACAATGCCTCAATATAGCATCTCTTAAGCCGGAGAAGCCAGTGTCATATTGACCTACACATAAGGTCATACAGGAAGTTCTGGTGCTGTGTTATTGAAGTCTGATCTAGATTAAGGCTAAGTCCACACTATGGAATTTCCGCTTAGAAACTACTCTTGGAAATTCTGGTGCAGCTGAATCCCATTGATGTTAATGAGATTCCCCTGCACAGTGGACAGTGCATAATGTCCGCAACCACCATTTATAGGGACAGCATTACACACACGGTGCTAGCGACGACTGTCAGTGCTGGCGACACTCCGAATCCACAGTGTAAACCTTTCCAAACAGTAAGACACTGACTCATTGAATTCTTTATGAATATTGAAGTAAAATTAGGACGAGATACGGCGCCTCCTCACGTCTTACCAGACCTGCCAGTCACGGTCAAGGATGCAGAGGCAGTCACTTACCGAACAACACCAGCATCACCGCTCGGGAGAATAACGGCTTCGTGCGAGTTTACAGGCACATCGAGGTGTTGTGCCCTCAGCACAACACGCTACGGTAAGGTGCATTAACCTGCACTTGCTCATCCAAATCATCTACGGTATCACACTAGGAGCGCGCCTCTTTTCCTTTTCTTTTTAATCATTGAATTCTTTAAAGGGGGTTATCCAGGAAAAAGACTTTTTGTTATATATCAACTGGCTCCAGAAAGTTAAACAGATTTGTAAATAACTTCTATAAAAATCTTAATCCTTTCAGTACTTATGAGCTTCTGAAGTTAAGGTTGTTCTTTTCTGTCTAAGTGCCCTCTGATGACACGTGTCTCGGGAACCACCCAGTTAAGAAGAGGTTTACTATGGGGATTTGCTTCTAAACTGGGTGGTTCCCGAGACAGGTGTCACAGAGAGCACTTAGACAGAAAAGAACAACCTTAACTTCAGAAGCTCCTAAGTACTGAAAGGATTAAGATTTTTTTAATAGAAGTAATTTACAAATCTGTTTAACTTTCTGGAGCCAGTTGAATATATATATATATATATATATATATATATATATATATATATATATATATATATAAAGTTTTTCCTGGAATACCCCTTTAACAGAATACATGGGAAATTTTAGTTATGGGTGTAGTTTCCCCTTAAAGCATCTATAACAATCCTGATGAAATCCCCAAGGAACACAATCAAGATTATTGCATATATCACATTCACAGTGAGCCCTTTTCTAAGGAACAAATCAGAAGCAAATCTTATAATCATCTTTGGCCCTGTCTGAACATCTGTATTGGAGTGATGTTTAATGACAAGTTCTCCAGTTCCATGGAAAAAATACTGATGTACAAATAGGGTGACATAACGAATGATAAATGTAGCACTCCACATAAAAGCAGAAATAGAAACAATGGATAGGTAACTGCCTGCAACATGGTCCATAGCAAATCAGCTAAAACTGCACAAACAGCAAGGTCAATGTCTATCCTGATACTACTTTGAATGGTGTAAAAATTACACTTTGCACTATACAGTAATTTGATGGTTTAAGTAGTTGCTGCACTGTCCAAATTAGGGATGTCCCGATACCATTTTTTTAAGACCAAGTACGAGTACCGATACTTTATCGTACTTTTATTTTAAAGGGAATCTGACACCAGAGAGACCCGGTTTCTGGCGCTGTTTACCATATATGTGGGTTCCTTGTTACGGATGATGGAGGCGGCTGCTGTAGTATAAGCCAATATCTCTCTCTTCTCCATTAGACAGAACAGGGAATTTGCATTGGCGGCGAGACCAATGTCTCCGGAGCGATTGCGCTGATGTTCACATGGTGAGCAGTGATAAAAACCGGGTCACCTGCACTATCTACCTATAAATTCAAGTTAGTGCAGGTGACCCTGCCGTAAGATTGCATTTAATAGTAGGTAGTATCCCCTTGTAGGTAGTATAGATAGTTGCAGTAATTAGTAGCAGCCCCCCGTAGACCGCAGCCCCACCCCTGTAGACCACAGCCCCCCCCCCCCTTGTAGACAGCACCCCCTCTTGACCCCTTGTAGACAACAGGCCACCCCCCCCCTCCCGGAGACAGTGCAGGTATCAGACATGGTATCAGGGACATTAAACGAGTCCCCGATACCATGCAAATGCCTAGTATCGTCCCCAATACTGATACTAGTAAGTATGAGTACTTTTATTTTAAAGGGAGTCTGACACCAGAGTGACCTTGTTTCTGGCGCTGTTTACCGTATATGTGGGTTCCTTGTTGTGAACGATGGAGGCAGCTGCTGTAGTATAAGCCAAGTTCTCTCTCTTCTCCATTGGACAGAACAGGGAATTTGCATTGGCGGCAAGACCGATGTCTCCGGAGTGATTGTGCTGATGTTCACATGGTGAGCAGTGATAAAAACCGGGTCACCTGCAGGTGACTCTGCCTTTAATAGTAGGTAGTTTCCCCTTGTAGGAAGTATAGATAGTTGCAGACATTAGTAGCAGCCCCCCTGTAGACCGCAGCCCCCCCCTTGTAGACAGCGCCTGCCCCGTGTCCCCCTTGTAGACAGTGCTCCCTCTTGTCCCCCTTACAGACAGCAGCCCCCCCCCTTGTAGACAGTGGGCCCCTCCTTGTAGACAGCGCTTCCTCATGTTCCCCTTGTAGACAGCAGGGTCCCCCCTTGTAGACAGCAGGGTCCCCCGTTGTAGACAGCAAGCCCACCCTTGTAGAAAGTGCTTCCTCTTGTCCCCCTTGTATACAGCAGTCCCCCCCCCCTTCTAGACAGCGCTTCCTCTTGTCCCCCTTGTAGGGAGCAGTGTCCGCCCTTGTAGACAGCAGGCTCCCCCACCCTTATAGACAGCAGCCCTCTCCCCCTCTTGTAGACCGCTCACCTGCGGCTGTACTCAGGGGTTGCCACTACGCTGTCCCGATCGCATCATGGCGTCCTATGGAGGAGCATGTGACATACGTGTGTGTCACATGCTCCTCCATAGGACGCCATGATGCGATCGGGAGAATGGGACAGCGGAGCGGGGCCACAAAGCAGCAGGTATCGGGGACATCAAGCGAGTCCCCGATACTGATACTAGTATCGGGACATCCCTAGTCCAAATAGACACAGATCGACCCTCATTAGTATCATTGGGGATTCTGATGATTTTTATAGAAAACTAGCTGCAGACTCTGCTTGTTTTTCTGTCAAAAATAGTGGAAATCTTAATGGAAAACCCAGCAAAACAGCATAGTACAAAAGTTAGTTACATTTTTATATAGGGTATGCAAATTGTACAACTTAAGTATCTACTCAACAAAATAATCTATACACAGTCATGGCTGTAAGTGTTGGCACCCCTGAAAATTTTAAAGAAAATGAAGTATTTTTCACATAAAAGGATTGCAGTGACACATGTTTTGCTTTACACGTTTATTCCCTTTGTTTGTATTGGAACTAAACCAAAAAAGGGAGGAAAAAAAGCAAATTGGACATAATGTCACACTAAACTCCAAAAATGGTCTGGACAAAATTATTGCCACAATTAATTTAATATTTAGTGGCACACCCTTTGGAAATAATAACTGAAATCAGTCGCTTCCTATAACCATGAATAAGCTTCTTACACCTCACAGCCGGAATGTTGGACCACTCTTCCTTTGCAAACTGCTCCAGGTCTCTTACTGGAAGGTGCCTTTTCCCAATGGCAAATTTTAAGATCACTTCACAGGTTTTCAATGGGATTTAGATCTGGACTCATTGCTGGCCTCTTCAGAACTCTCCAGCACTTTGTTGCCATCCATTTCTGGGGGCTTTTTGACTTATGCTTGGGGTCATTGTCCTGCTGGAAGACCCAAGATCTCGGACTCAAACCCAGCTTTCTGACACTGGGCTGTACAGTGCGACCCAAAATCCGTTGGTAATCCTCAGATTTCATGATGCCTTGCACACATTCAAGGCACCCAGTGCCTGAGGCAGCAAAACAACCCCAAAACATCATTGACCTCCACCATATTTCACTGTAGTTACTGCGTTCTTTTCTTTTTAGGCCTCATTTCGTTTTCGGTAAACAGTAGAATGATGTGCTTTACCAAAAATCTCTATCTTGGTCTCATCTGTCCACAAGACATTTTCACAGAAGGATTTTGGCTTAATCAAGTTCATTTTGGCAAAATGTAGTCTTGCTTGTTTAGGTCTCTGCGTCAGCAGTGGGGTCCTCCTGGATCTCCTGCCATAGCGTTTCATTTCATTTCATTTCAATGTCAACAGATAGTTTGCACTGACATTGATGCTCCCTGAGCCTGCAGGACAGCTTGAATATCTTTGGAACTTGTTTGGGGCTGCTTATCCACCATCCGGACTCTCCCGTGTTGACACCTTTCATCAATTTTTCTCTTCCGTCCACACCCAGGGAGATTAGCTAGAGTGCCATGGGTTGAAAGCTTCTTGATAATGTTGCGCACTGTGGACAAAGGCAAATCTAGATCTTTGGAGGTGGACTTGTAACTTTGATATTGTTGATATTTATCCACAATTTTGGTTCTCAAGTCCTCAAACAGTTCTCTTCTCCTCTTTCTGTTGTCCATCCTTAGTGTGGCACACACAGACACACAATGCAAAGACTAAGTGAACTTCTCTCTCTAGCTTTCAGGTGTGATTTTTATATTGCCCACACCTGTTACTTGCCCCAGGTGAGTTTAAAGGAGCATCACATGCCTGAAATAATCATATTTTTTCACAATTTTGAAGGGGTGCCAATAATTTTGTCTGGACCATTTTTGGAGTTTGGTGTGACATTATGTCCAATTAGCTTTTTTTCCCTCCTTTTTTGGTTTAGTTCCAATACACACAAAGGGAATAAACGTGTGTATAGCAAAACATGTGTTACTGCTATCCTTTTCTGTGAGAAATACTTCCTTTTCTAGAAAAATTTCAGGGGTACCAACATTTACGGCCATGACTGTATGTGTAGCACCAGAAATGTGATCTGGAGGGGAACTAAGAGGTCTGGGGGGACTAAGCGCTCATCCACACTGCGGACATTCGGCTGGCATAATTTCACTGTGGAAATCCACTAGCAGCAGAGTCCTATTGTTTAAAATGGGATTCTGTTGCTCTGTGTATACTGTGGAATTGCCACAGTGGAATTATGCTGGCGCAATGGACGTCTTCCCAAAGAATGAACATGTTTATTCTTTGGGTAGTATTCTGCCACACTGCATTGCTGTCAGCGTGGTCCTATCACTGAGGACTTAGGTGGCGCCTGCTGCAGGCAGAATTCTGCCGACTGAATGTCCGCAGTGTGGGCAAGTCCGTAGAGGTCTGAAAGACGAGGACAAAGATGAGTCTGGGGGGGGGACTTAGGGGTCCGGGGGAGGTCACCACAATGGTGGGATTGGCCAAACAGATGAAACAGTGTTTGGCATGATGTATACCCCAATAAGTGGCTCTCAAGCTGTGACAAAACTACAACTCCCATCATGCCTGAAGCTTTCCATGGATGATGGGAGTTGTTCCTTTGCAACAGCTGAAAAGCCACTTGAACCAAGGAGATTTCACCATGCAGCCCATTTTATTTTGGTGGGAGTCTAACTGCTGGGTCCCCCACAAAAAAGGGCTGCATAGTCTAACATGCACAGGCCTATTTTAGGTCCCACTCTGGCCCTGGACAGGACGGTGATTATGCAGCACCTGCTCGCTACCTTTGGAGCTCCAACCACTGCTCCTCTGGTCCGGGTACCTACTGCTATGGCCCATAGGCTGCGGACCAGAGGAGCAGTGGTTGGAGCACAGAAGCAAGGAAGTACACAGACATATACTGTATACTGTGTATATTGTAAACTGAGTGACCCTGCCGAGTGACTCCGCCACCTATGATCCCTCCTTTTGTGGCTCCGCCCTCAGGCATGGCCAGTGCCCTGGATCTTTTGTAGACCTAGCAACGCCCCTGATCCACGGCAGGCCAGCGTGATGACATCACATCATCGCGCCGGCGCCCGGAAATCACGTCCCTGCAGCTCTCACTCACAGTACAAGAACGTAGCAGCGTGAGAAAGGTGAGCTGTATGGATGGACGGGCAAATTATAAGTGAGGGGGGCAAATTATAAGTGAGGAGCACATATCAGGGGGGTATTACATGTGAGGAACACAGGACAGGGGGGATTATATGTGGGGGCACATGACAGCCCCCCCTGTCATGTGCCCATATAATGCTCCCCTGACTTATAATACCCCCTGTCCTGTACCCTCACATATAATGCCCCCTGAGGGGGCAGGACAGGGGGCATTATATGTGAGGGACACTGGACAGGGGGCAATATATGTGAGGGGCACAGGACAGGGGGTATTATAAGTCAGGGGGGCATTATATGGGCACATGACAGGGGTGGGCTGTCATGTGCCCCCACATATAATCCCCCCGTCATGTGCCCCTCATACATAATACCCCCCATCATGTGCCCCTCATACATAATACCCCCTGTCCTGTGACCCCCACATATAATGCCCCATGTCCTGTGTTCCTCACATACAATGCCCCCTTCATGTGCCCCGACATATAATGTCCCCTGACATGTGCCCCTCATATATAATGCCCCATGTCCTGTGCCCCTCACATATAATGCCCCCTGTTCTGCACTCTCAGGGGGCATCATATGTGAGGTGCACAGGACATGGGGCATTATATATGAGGGGCACAGGACAGGGGGTATTATAAGTCAGGGGGGCTTTATACAGGCTTGGGGAGAGAAGCAAGTAGCGGCGGCGGTCTCTGGCACCGCAAAAGCCGCTAAAGTTCATTGATTTAATGCGCCCGCTTTAAATCAATGATCTGCAGCGGCTTCAGGGGGGGGGGGGGGGGGGAGAAATAGCTGATAATTTATACTGGAATATCGGTAAAAATTATCGGCTATCGGCCTTAACCTCCACAGATTATCGGTATCGGCCTTAAAAATTTATATCAGTCGATCCCTAGTAGAAAATAACCATAAGAAAAGAAAGCAGCATTGTTATGGTGGACTCACAACATAGCTATCGAGCCTCAAGACCAGCACAGATCCTGGCAGGTAAGTACTAAAGTCACCTTATGTCGGATAACCCCTTCAACTTCCCAAAACCCACTAGGTCCCAAAACATGTCTAAGAAAATAAAAACAGGTAACTTTGCCAAGGATAATACATTTAACCATTCAGTACATCAACTTATTCTCAAAATAAATTATTTCCATGCCAAACTAATGATAAGTAATTATCACATTTCTATATATTTCAACAACTTTAACGTGCAATGATAATCTACATTTATATTTGCAATTACAGTAATTTTTTTCCTTTGATCCATAAGTATTCCCTTGTCTAGGAAAACAGCATGTTTAGGCAACAATTGAAATTTGGATGTCCAATTGCAAACATCTATGTATAGCATTTCCAAAGGATCCTACACCAGCTAAGATGTTTCCATACCTTTCAGAGAAATGAATGAAGGGATCCCAGCACATGTATAACCATCTCTCAATTCAACCCCTTTACCAGGTAAGGCAGGGTTGGGTTACTCTCACCGAAGAGTTAGATAATTGTCCTAGGGGTATGTTAACACCAAGTATACGGCAGAGTAAAGTTTTTTACCTATTCAGGAAAAATCCTTATCAAAGGATTCCATAAGGATTGGGAATCAAATGACAAAGTAGTTAGAGCCACATTTCACATGGATTTCCACACAATGAAGAAATAGACGACAAGACAAAATGACATCAACGTGATACATCAAGATTGTAGCTTCTGAAGCAAAACACTAGGACATGGCCCTGTGAATATGTGCTTCTTAGATCACTTCTACTGAACGGGAGGTCTGCAGTTGTCTTTCTCAATGTGCAAGGTCTCTATATCCCAGAAAGGCATACATCTCTACTGGGATTACTTTGGAGTAAGCGTGCATCAGCTTCCTCTGTGTCCATCCTTCTGTCTAATACCCTACAATGGGAAGATGAAGCTCACCGTGCTGATGCTTCTGGTAGGTGGCTGTTTGTGAAAGAGAAAATACATGGTGTGCTTTCAATGTTGGGGACAGTGTACCTTCGAAATGCTGGACAAGCCGTTTTTTTTGCAACGTACCCTGCTTGAGATCGAGGGCTATCTGGAGGAAGATGTATTATTCATGGGATAACTCAATATGGCAAAGGACTCTATCTTGGATTCTTCTATGGCTCTCAGGAGGGATAAAGGTATACTCACTTCATATTAGCTCATTGATGTTTTGTGGATGTCTCCTCAGTTGACAAAGACAACTTTTTATCATGATCTCTGTACTAGGCTGGACTACCTCTTTCTTCCACATTTTCGTCTCTCCTCTGCGCTTTCCATCCGAGTAGAACCTAAAACCTTTTCTCCGAATTAGCCGATAAGCCTAGTAAGGCTTTGGCTAGGGCCCTAAACCTCACGGAGATCACAGACATTTTTACTGCATATTTAGTTGTCCTCAGGCACAAAGCATTCTTTGTCTACTCATATAGCGAAAGCTTTTTTTTTCGCTCTTGCCAACTTGCCTTTTTCTACTTCCCATACCCTTCTCCTCAGGCCATAGGTGAATACATCTCTGCCTCCCTCTGGCTTACCTCCATTGTCTGAGGAAGCGATCTCTGATGTAGAATTATCGGATGACTTTACAGAGACGAACACAGGGTAGGACCATGGGCTTGATGGCCTGATTCTTTCTGACTACAAGGCTCTCCTTTCTGTCTTACTCAACCATTTTAACTCCTTGTCTCAGGGAACTTAGTTACTCCAAAAGAAGCCAAGGATCTAGCTCAGTGTTTGAGCCATCGATCAATCTCCCTTTTGAATGCAGATTTGAAGCTGTGGACTTGTCCCTTATTTGGCAAGTGTAGCTAATTTTGCAATTCAATGCATGGAAGACTGTTACTCTATGTTACATAAAATAGTTTGTCTAGGTGCTACATATTTCTACAGATTAGGCTTTTGGCTTGGTTCATACAGTTGTGAATATTTCGTGTTGATCTGGCACCTTCGCTGGATTGGTATACTTGTTATGTTTGACCTAATGGCCATCCTCCCTCTGTGTAGGGTGGCTTATTGTTTGCACTATACTTAAAAACTTGTTTAAAAAAAAAAAAAACTATATAGGACGTCAATAAATGTGTATTTTGAAGTATTACAAAAAAAAAAAAATGAAAACTATTCAAAAAAGGTAAAAAGATTTCCCCTTTAGAGCATCTTTAGTTTTATCATATCTTCAGCCAGATATGGTTCATCTTGTCACCTTAGACAATGACTCTTTAGAGCATTGCTCTATATTTTCGGTTTTCATGCCACCAGATTAACAGAGATAAATCAGTATAATTAAAAAGAGGGAAGAAAAAAGAAGCAGGCATCAGCTCGGGAGAACTGGGCTCACAGTGTGAAAGAAACCCTGCCTGGTAAAAGCTCTGCACCATCCATTCTCTCACCGATGTTCATTTATTAAGTGAAAAGAAAAATGAGACGGAGGGAGAGGGCTTGTAGGGTCAGGCAGCAGCAAAAACATGTCCTAACAAAGTGGTGTTCATGTTCTCTAAAACAAGCCTCGCTCAAAAGAGACACAGGGAGCCACGGGAGTCCTCTGCGACAGGACAGAAATATATCAGGCAATAAAAACCCTGAAAGCAGCCTTCCTCGCAAATCTTCTGTATTAAATGGCCGAGACCTTCAAGGGTGGACAAAAGATTAAAGGTTCCTTTTAATGCTTCCCGAGAATTTACACAAACCTGTAAATGCCACTAAAATAAAGAGAAGATTTGTGGAACATCCTTCCCTTGTAAATAAAAATGTGGCTGCTAATTCATTGTGATGAGGCAATTAAACTGTATTTCTTCTGACCAGGGTTACAGTCAGATCCATCCAACTTCAATACATATTCAATGTATCGCTGAGGACACTGAACCTGAGGAAGCTCAATGGGTTTCAAAAATAAAAAAAATAACAAACATTATTTATCTGATGAACAATAACAAATGTACTAGAAAGGAAAGCAGTGATACTTTTACATAAGAATGGCCTCTCGATGCAATCATATCCTATACTGTTGATTAATGCACCCCAATTTATTGACTAGTGGAGAGTCAATGAATGCCACAAATGTATAGTACTGGCTTGTATTATACAGTAATGTATACTGTTCTGAACACCTGTGGTCAAAGGTTTAAAATTAAAAGGCAGCTGCCTCAGTAAAATAGTTTAAGGATTAAACTTCATGGGACAGAAACGCTGTAGATTTTTCATAGCAGGAAATCCACAACAAATTGCATGGCTTTTGTGGATGTGTAGCAGAACTGCTGCTGTGCATCAGGCACTATGTTAGTAAAAAAAAAAAAAAAAAAAAAAAAAGCTACATTTTTTACGTAAGCCACACAAATAGATTTTGCTGCAGACCTGCTGACTGTACAATGAAGTAAAAAAACAAAATATAGTAATTCTGCACCAGTATTGAAATGATCCAGATTAACAATTTAGATATGTTGCTGCGGAGCGGCATTTGTCCACAGAGCCAATCAATGGCCACAGTAGTGTCCAGGACGTGAGGGGGGAATGTGACAATGGGTAGGGGGGGGGGGGGGGGTCTGGGGGAGAATGTGACAAGGGGGGGGAATGTGGTAGGGGGACGGGGAATGTGACAGGGGGTGGGGGAATGTGATATGAGAGAAATAACAGAGAAATAATGAGGGGGGGGGGGTCACCCTATGTAGTAAACCGGGGTGCTACTAACAGCAAAAAGATCATATAGCACAGGAAAGAAGAGGGATCACTGTATACAAGTGCACACCAAAAAAAAATATATGATCAAGTATATCTTTATTGTACAAAAAACATTCACAAGACATCACTATGTGAAATAGAAAAGGACATCTAAAAACATTTAAAAAGACCCGCAAGGGAACAAAGCACAACACGGGGAGGGGCCATGAACCCCCTAACCCCAAGTCCTGTCCTGCAACAATAGAAAAAGATAACAACAACGCTGCTACTCAAAGGTGCACAGTGCTAATGTAAATTACACTTTTACTATTGTTGCAGGACAGGACTTAGGGTTAGGGGGTTCATGGCCCCTCCCCGTGTTGTGCTTTGTTCCCTTACGGGTCATTTTTAAGAGATGAGCGAACTTACAGTAAATTCGATTCGTCGCGAACTTCTCAGCTCGGCAGTTGATGACTTTTCCTGCATAAATTAGTTCAGCTTTCAGGAGCTCCGGTGGGCTGGAAAAGGTGGATACAGTCCTAGGAGACTCTTTCCTAGGAATGTATCCACCTTTTCCAGCCCACCGGAGCACCGGAAAGCTGAACTAATTTATGCAGGAAAAGTCATCAACTGCCGAGCCGAGAAGTTCGTGACGAATCGAATTTACTATAAGTTCGCTCATCTCTAGTCTTTTTAAATGTTTTTAGATGTCCTTGTCTATCTCACATAGTGATTTCATGTGTGTGTGTTTTTTGTACAATAAAGATATACTTGATGATATATTTTTTTTTGTGTGCACTTGTATACAGTGATCCTTTTTCTTTCCTGTGCCATGGGGGGAGAATGTGGCTGGGGGGGTGGGGGTTATGTGACGGGGGGGGAGGGGGGGCGGGGGGGAGAATGTGGCGGAAGGGGGGGGGGGGAGAATGTGGCGGGGGGGGGGGGTGGGGGTGGAATGTGGCAGGGGGAAAATGTGATGGGTCAAGATGCGACCATGAGGGGAGAATGTGAAACGGATGGTGGGCATAAAATGATTGGATAGTTTCCTTTATTATATCGCATCGCATATCATCGAAATCACAATATTTAGGCCCATAATTGCAAATTTTCCCCGTATCGTGCAGCCCTATATATCTATAAACAGGAGAATGCAGCAGCACACTGCTAGCACAAAGATACAGATAAAACATGAAATGCTATATTGCTACAATGCAAAAAAATAAAAAATTGAGGTGCTTTGCTCACCATTTGGCCAAATAGTTTGGACCAGCCCACCGCGATAAGGTGACCTCATTGGGACGGACCCTACACTGTAAATGTGCCTCTGTGCAAACAGATTTTTTCAATGCAATTTTTTCTTTTTTTGCATTGTGGCAATATAGCATTTGATGTTTTATCTGTATCTTTTTGCTAACAGTGTGCTGCTGCATTCTCCTGTTTATGTATATTTAGCCTAGCAGCGTGCACCTGTATGCCAGGTCCATGCCATAGTTTGGTATCAGTATGTGCTGACCAACTTATCCTTATATATATATATATATATATATATATATATATATATATATAAATTAAATAGACAGTGGCACACCAGGTGTGAGCAAAAAAAAGGTGATTTATTCAAAAGACGTGTTAGGCAACGTTTCAGCTGGCTCACCCAGCCATTTTCAAGCCAGCTGAAACGTTGCCTAACACGTCTTTTGAATAAATCACCTTTTTTTTTGCTGACACCTGGTGTGCCACTGTCTATTTAATTTTTCTGTGTTTGGAGAGGTCCCCAACCTAGACCCGACACAGTAGGCACCCGAGCACCTTTTTTTACCCTGGAGTGCTGCTTTCCTGATATATATATATATATATCTCAGGCGGGTAAATCTAACTAAGGGTCTGGAGTTGAAAAAAACATGAGGTTCATAAAAAAAATTAAGCACAAAAAGGTGTCACTATCCTAGAGACAAGCATTTTTCCACACAATTCCTGCAAATTTCGGGACAATAATACATTTTAATGAGAATTTGAATGTACCATTACCCATACACATCGGAGTCTTGTCAGCAGTCTGCATTGTTTTTATTTAAGATATCCTGATGATCTTCAGTATAAGAGGACCAGGGTCCCACCCATTCTAAGGACAAATAAAGACTGACCGTCTTGTTTGTCCAGCTGATCCTCTTTTATTACAGAGGTGTCTTGCCAAATGTGTTCAAAATCTTAAATATGGTAAATAATTATTACAGGGATATTCAGACTTAGGCAATTACTAGTTTAAGATGCAGGCTGGGACTGATGGTCCATCAACAACTGGCAAGCAGCACATCCTCTATGAAAGTCATTTCTTTATTAGAAGGAGTTTTAGAAAATCACGAACCTGACAATTGCAAACCTAAGAATTAATTCCAGTTAGGATGCGTGCATAGTGTGAAGTGCTGTGCTCACGGATTTGGAACATCTGTTTTGAGAAAGGGCTCACGAGTTTGACTATTCCTGCAGAGAAATAACAAAATCCATTACAGCAGACTTTCAACCGTGGATTACGGAGTGATTGTCCTTTCTCTAAAGGATCTGGTGCCAGCAGAGAGGATTTACAGAAGTGTGTGGCAATGTGCAAGCAGTGAATATCCAATAGATTTTCTCACTTTCTGATCTCCATGACAAAATAATGCCGCCATCTATAAGAACGAGTGCTGATCCAAGAAAATTGGAACAATGCTTTATTTTTTTCTTAAAATGCCCAGTGATATAAGATACACTAATCATAAACCGAAACTATGTAACAATAACATGTATATACCTTTCTGATTTGTCAGTTTTAAAGCTTATTTCGCAGATTAATTGTTGCATCAGTTAAAGGACCAGAAGATGGTATGCACTTCATGGAAAAAAATAATTCATTATATTCTACAAGTGTTTCCAAACTGTTCCAACTCCTTCGTGAAGCAACTTTTCTTTTTATTACACATTAAAAATTAAGACATTTTTTAGTTTCCTTTATTCCACAAATTTTACAACACACAATCCTCCCTTTTCCGGTAAATTGCCCATACATGTAACAGCAATAGCAAAGTCAGTCAGTCCGTTATCTTACATGTATGGTAGTGTCATGACAAATGATGTTGCCGGGAGGGGGAGAGTTGGAGAACTGGACATGTTCACTTAAAGGGGTACTCCGGTGGAAAACATTTATTTTTTAAATCAACTGGTGCCAGAACGATACACACATTTGTAAACTACTTCTATTAAAAAATCTTAATCCTTCCAGTACTTATCAGCTGCTGTATAATGCAGAGGAAGGTCATTTCTTTCTGAATTGCTCTCTACTGACACCTCTGTTCATGTCAGGAACTGCACAGAGCAGGATAGGTTTGCTATAGGGTATTGTTCCTGCTCTAGACAGTCCCTGAGATGGACAGAGGTGTCAGCAGAGAGCACTGTGGTCAGACAGGAAGGAAATTCCAAAAGAAAAGAACTTCCTCTGTATTATACAGCAGCTGATAAGTACTGGAAGGATTACAATTTTTAAAAAGTTTTCCACCGGAGTACCCCTTTAAAGTCTGATCCTTTTGTACTCAAGAGTTGAGGCTTCCAGCAGAGCCGTCTGTCAGCGACTTATTCCCCATTCCTCATTGAGAACACACGCAAGGTTGGCAAAACCTAATGTATATGTAAATAGCTGAATGAGTGTCTGGCAAACAAAAAATGTACTGCCACATTTACTGTAAATCCTATGTTACTACGTATGATTTACTAATAAACTCACAAGCTTACCGGCAAGAATGGAAAAAAAGGAGTCCATCCAGGTAGACTGACACAAGAGAACGTGCTAAGCGGACCCTTCTCCCGCCTCCTTGCTGTGATCGCTTAGACCATGACTAGTCAAAATTTCCCTTTTTTTAAGATGGTGTCCATTTAAGTGCTTTCATAACATTACCCAAAAGGATTAACTGTATCCTCCTTTAAACCAGTTTCCCCTGACATGCAGATAGCCTTTCTGGGAGCTTATTCATATTGGAACATAAGGATTTATCATTTTTTTCCAGATTGCAGATAAAAGACCAGAAAGTGACAGGAACATATGTGGGGCAGTACTTTTGTATAATGCTTTATTGTGCCAGAAAAATTATCAGGATCTCCTAAAAGTCACAGGATGTCCCCCTTTCTCATTGAACTACTCTGGGCAATAACTATATCCCTTTGAATATATTGCTATACATGTCTCAGCGATGTACTGCCAAATAGGAAAACATTTGGTCCCCATGACTTGCTTCAGCTGCCAATTTTCTTGTGGACCGGACTTTGGGCCTCTGGGGTAAGGGGGGGGGGGGGGGGGGGTTATTTCCTCTGCACAGTAAGTTTGAATGTATGTTACTGTCGGATTGCTGAACCAATCATGTATTCTCTTCTCCAGATATGAACTTTCTCCAGGTAACAGTTTTCCCACCCTTTATAGATCTCATATACTTGTACAAAATGTCAGAGAAAGCCTATATATATTTCATATAAAAAAAATGTATATATAATTATTTCCTATATTCTACATATGTGCCAGAAAAGCACTAGGCACATATGTCAAAATTATCCATAGCGTTCCCATTCACCTAATGGTCGATGAGAGAATGTCTTTGCATTCCACTGGGATAGTAGGGGGTCAGCAAATTTTTATGGTATAGTAATGCCTCATGTGCCATCCTATACAGTAAGTAAAGCTTCAAAAAACAAAACACATACACAACACAGTATACACTCTAACATTGGGCCTTGGACTACACAATCATCTAAACAAAACCTGATGTCTCTCATGCCATTACATTATAGTTTGGTTATGGGGATTTAGAATTATTACAAGTAGTCATAAATTAAGTTTTCCCAACCATGTCAATCTTTGTTAAGGACCACTGCTAAACAAATCCCTTTATCTCAGCTTCCTGAACATCTGTAATAGTGACACTGAGGATAATGAGAGTCACACCTGACTGTGGTTCTTTGTATGTTCCGAATGCCACACCAAACACAATGAAGAGAACATAAAGTTAACAAGGAATACTACGAGTTTTCCAGTATATATAACCTAAACATCTCTACTTACACTATTTGTACCCCAGTATTTTATATCATTCAGTGTAGGGATTTTCATATTGAGAACACATTACTATACCATCTCAACAACCACAAGTGCAATCTCGTTCAGTAGGTTTCTAGTCTCAGTGGGAATCTGGCTCTGCAATGTTTGTGAAGTTCACCCCCCCGCTGTGCCAAATCAAGAAGAGCATGAAAACCCACACATGTCACAAAGCCAGCTTACTCCATCATTGGTGGGACAGAAAGGCAGACATATCCAGCAATGATCTACAACACAATCATCGTGTCAGGGAAACATATGTTTGATTAGTGCCTTTAACCATCATTATTTAGCGTGTCCGAGTCTCAGCGGTGGGCAAACCTGCCATTGTAAGAGCAACAAAGCAACTGAAGACCTGCCTGGTTATAGTGCATTAAGTCTCGACACATAAATTAGCCATTTGCTTTACACCACATGACAATGGCAGCTTTATGTAACGTAACAATTGAAGTATGGGAACCTAGACGATATTTATGACAAATTTAAATCAGTCGACATTTAATACATAGAAGCATCATAGAGTGGGGTAACTTGTTTAAAATCCCTACGAGTCAGAGTAGAGCTGGGCGGTATGACCGAATGTGTGCATCACGGTATTTTTGTAACTTATGGTGGTTCCACGGTATATAACTGTATTCCCCCACCCTCAAATCATGTGACCCGTGAGCGCTGTTCTGCTTCTCCCCCCCCCCCCTCCCCCGAATTAATTATCAGCCCAGTGCTGCGCTGTCCCCATCGGGGTAAATACTCACATGTCACCCGCAAGTGCTGCCCTCCTCGTCCTCCTGTTTGTTGCGGGCCTCCGGCGCTGACACTCTATACTGTACGCTGTATCCCTATGCCCTGGCTGCGAAAGATAAACAAAATAAACTTTAACGCACCTTCCTATGTTGGCCTCCCTCTCTTCCTGGGGACGTGAATGTCGGAGAGCAGTCAGCCTATCACCGCTGGCTTCTTACATGACAGTGGGTTCAACCTATCACCGGCCGAGGCGGAACATCGCTGCGGCCGGTGAAAGGCTGATGGCTCTCCGACATTCACGTCCCCAGGAAGCAGGTCCAGACTGACGGGGAAGGTGAGTTAAAGTTTATTTTGTCACATATGATTAGTTCCCCGATGTGGGGACAGCGCTGGACTGATAATTCATTAATTCCCGAGGGGGAGGGACCCAACCGGTATTGCGGAATGGGAAAAATTCATATCGTGCCGCACAAAAATTTCGTTATTCGGTATGCATCGGAATACCGCCCAGCACTAAGTCAGAGCTGCTAACCGTGTTTCTCTTCATATGCATAGCTGCATGTAAGAATACATCTTCCCTGCATCTCTTTTACCAGCGAAATCAGTTTTTCTGCTAAGAGTCTCAGAAGCCAAAAAAAATTTGAACATTCAGCACTGAAATAGCATTAAACCTTCATGATAATTTAGATATTCAAAATAAAAAACAAAAGAAACAAACAAAAAAAAAAAAAAAAAAAAAAACACACATCAAAAATCCATCACCTCCAAAAGTTATTGCACCAACATGTTTCGAGTCATTGCAAGGCCATGACTATGAGTGCATAGAACAACCGAAACATATTTGCGTCGTAACTTTTGGATGTAATGGATTCTCAATTTTGTTTAATTATTTCTACAATAAAGATTGAGTTTTAATCGTATTTCAGCACTGGACAGTGGAATGTTTTTGTGGATGGACAGTTTGTGGTGCTTTAGGAGTACATCTCATGTGAGTTGAACTAGTGTTTGCTAGTGGATTGTTTCAGAAGCCAGACCTGATATGAAAGTGTTATGGTCATTAAAAACTATTTTTGACATGCCAATCAGACATTTAAAAAGGAATTGACCGCTCCCGGTCTAACTCCTGGCCTTACATTACACAAATATTTTGCAAAGTATAGGTGCACGGTAATTCACACGTTTTTGTCAGAAAGGTCAAGTCCGCATTATGAACAAATCCCAAATGGTGTCCTAAACCAAAGCATGTATGCCAGTTTTCACATGCAAATAGAGTTAAAATTTTGGTGGTTTTGTAACAGTACATTTGCCCTATCGTGACCATCACTTAATAATTATATAATGGAAAACTGGTTTTAAGGATATTAGAATAAGGATTTTAAATGGATCAATTACAGTTTTATAGACAACACTGTGTACATATAAGTTGTTGCTTAAATGAGCACTGTCAGAGTTAAAAAACCTTTTATATGTTGTACATCTTGGTAAAACATTAACCTTTCTAAGATTCTTCATAAGAAAATGTTATTTCTTTTTTATATAAATTATGGCTTATAAAAAACACCCCTTACTATCCAGAATATAATCCTGTCCAGCTGCAGCATCATATTTGTCCAAGCTGATGCACAGGCATGGACAAAGTCTAATAAATGCCACGTGCGTAAATGTGAACTATCAAAATATAATGTTAATGATCCCGTACGGTGAATGGCATAAACGTGATTTTTTTTTTTTTTAAAGTCCAAAATTGCTGCGGTCACATTTTATTTAAAAAAAAAAAGTGATTTAAAAGTTTTATACGCTAATGAGGTATCGATAAAAAGTACAGATCAAGGCACTAAAAATGAGCCCTCATACCGCCCATATACGGAAAGATGAGAAAGTTATAGTTTGTCAAAGTAAGGGGATTTTATTTGGATAAAAAGTTTGAGTAGTAATAATAATAATAATAATAATAGAAAAGTATGTAGTCATGGGTATCATTTTAATCGTATTGACCCATAATAAAGATAAAACAAAACCTTCCAAAATCTGCAAAATTGTGGTTTTCTTTTCAATTTCCCCACACAAATATTTTTTTTGGGTGCACCATACATTTCATGGTAAAATAAGTACTATCATTACAAAGGACAACTGGTTGCGCAAAAAACAAGCCCTCATATTGGTCTGTGGATGAAAATAAAATAATCTTATTTTTAGAAGTCAAGGAGGAAAAAAACGAAAATGTAAAGAATTGAATTGGCTGTGTCCATAAGACCAAAATGGGCTGTGTCCTTAAAGGGTTAATATATGTTACCTACCTGCCTTCAGTTCTGATTTTGGATGGACAAACTCACAAACAGGAGTGCAAAATGGTGAGGTTTAGGCGAATCCTGCTCATAATAAGTAGGCTTATTAGAGGCATTTCTAGGGGACAGCACTCAAATGTCCCGATTTAGGAAATTTTACTGCTGAAAAATCTGATATTATTGGAAATGGGAGGAGAAAGTCCCATACTGTATTCTGCTTGTCTGGGTTTTTTATGTATAATTTTAATGCAATACTGTATTTTTTATTTTATTTACTACATACCACCAGAATCATCCTCTCACACTGTCAGACTTGGTGCTAGTAGCATTATGCTGTTGGGATACATATCTGTTGTAGGCCCCGCAACCGTTGTGAGGTTAATTCATAAAATTAAAGTAGCAATATAGCGGAATACCCTAAAGTATAATCTGCAGTATGCCGCTTCAGACCGCAGCAGGAGGGAATTTGTTTGCCAGCATGATGGCGACCTAACACACAAATCTACATTGTGAATTGATTTGCATCGTGTCTTGAAATGTTAGACCTCAAAATCCAAATCTCAATCTAGTTGACTCCATCACAGGTCTTTACTCCTGCCACTTCAACTATTTTGCTACATAAGAAAAACTGGAACAATGACCATGCCTACATGTGCAGGCCTATCCGTATAAACTGAAGGATGTAAGCATGTGAAGGCGGTGGATATTTAAGAGTTAAAAAAAAATTATAATAATTATATACAGTATATACAGTGATCCCTCAACTTACAATGGCCTCAACATACAAGTTTCACCATACAATAGTCTTTTCTGAAACATTGTAAGTTGAAACCAGACTCAACATACAATGTACAGACTGTCCAGATCTGTGAAACGTGTCAATGGCTGGAAGAACCAACCAATCAGGATGGGCATTTACTGGTAAAACCCCTGTATTACTGAAGTGCATGCACTGACTGGTGTCTGGTAACGCCCCCTACAGTACAGGGTGGTATTACATGTTCTGTACACTTTACTTGTACCAGGGTTACTTGCTCCTTTGGACACCAGGTAAGGGCAACTCCATGTTACTTTTTTAGGACATTGCATGTACTGTACAGGACACTGAAGAAGCTCCTGTCCTCTACATAGACCAGTGTTTCCCAAGCAGGGTGCCCCCAGCTGTTGCAAAACTACAACTCCCAGCATGCCCGGACAGCCTTTGGCTGTCCGGGCATGCTGGGAGTTGTAGTTTTGCAACAGCTGGAGGCTCCCTGCTTGGGAAACACTGAAATAGACAGTGATTACAGCTCCCAGCAGATCTTTCTTACTTTTATATGTAAGGATTTGCTTTATCTACATTAATTATCTACTTATTTTTCTTTAATTCTCACTTTTTCCTATTTTTGGATGACATTTTGGGGCTTTAGAACCAATTACCAGGTTTCCATAGAGTTCTGGTTTCAACATACAATGGTCGTCCTGGAACCAATTAATATTGTAACTTGGGGGACCACTGTATATATATATATATATATATATATATATATATATATATATATATTTCCAAAATACCAACAGAGCAGCACATCCAAAAGGCAGATAAGTGAAGCGGTGCCAGCGGCGAAATAGCCCGGTCAAGGCGGTCACACATCCAAAATAGTAATCCGCAGCACTCCAGGAGTAGGTGCAAAAATAAAGTGCTTTATTCCATACTAATACAGAGCGACGTTTCAGCTGCCATGCAGCCTTTCTCATGCTTGAGAAAGGCTGCATGGCAGCTGAAACGTCGCTCTGTATTAGTATGGAATAAAGCACTTTATTTTTGCACCTACTCCTGGAGTGCTGCGGATTACTATTTTGGATATATATATATATATATTATATATACACAAATATAAATATATTCTCCTTTAAAGATACAGCAGTCTCACAAACACTTTCTCACGTGCACAGAACAGACAAAGCAAATGTGTGCGCTGCATTTTTTTCTCTTTTTGTTCTACTCTAAAACACAGGCTGCTTTCTACGAGGGAGTCGTGTAATAAGAACTGCCTCCATAACCAGCCATTTCCCACAGAGATTCAGTTCACAGGCTCAGTCTCTAACATTGAACCTATTACCAGCTGGCCTGGCTCCTCGGCATACTACTACTACTTACTATAAGAACATTAAATATATTACTGTTATAGTAGTGAGGGTAAACCAAAGAACAAGAATCCCAGCTCAATCACCCATACTTACCATTACTATGGTATTATACAACACGATTGAGGACTACAGACCACAAGAACCGTGTGTTGTCAGTAAGACTTTGACATTGACAAAACAAATACAATTTTTATATAAAATGAAAAACATTACATAAACTTTTTCATATAAAAAATATCTACTAAAATATTTTTTCATATCCAAATAGTTGGCGCTATATACATAAATGTTATTATATGCATAGACCCCTATTAAAGGGGTATTCCAGGACAAAACTTTTTTTTTTTTTATACATTAACTGGCTCCAAAAAGTTAAACAGATTTGTAAATTACTTCTATTATAAAAACTTAATCCTTTCAGTACTTATGAGCTTCTGAAGATAAGGTTGTTCTTTTCTGTCTAAGTCCTCTCTGACAACACCTGTTTCGGGAAACGCCCATTTTTTAAGCAAATCCCCACAGCAAACCTCTTCTAAACTGGGCTTTTCCGGAGACAGGTGTCATCAGAGAGGATTTAGACAGAAAAGAACAACCTCAGCTTCAGAAGCTCATAAGTACTGAAAGGATTAAGATTTTTTTAATAGAAGTCATTTACAAATCTGTTTAACTTTCTGGAGCCAGTTGATATATAAAAAAAAGTTTTTGCCTGGAATACCCCTTTAAGGCCAACGGGCTGTCCGGTTTTGTATTAGATGAAGGCAAACTGTTTGGGAAACACTGGAATAGGCTATCAATGTTCAGTCTTGAGTCAATGCTTCTGGTTTTGTGAAGTTTTGTGAAGAAGAAGACAGGCGTCCTGCACCCATCGCCTCAATGCTGGCTACACCGCTCCCATCTTGGGCTGATTCTCTGTCACGGTTCTCAAGACAATATGGGGCGATCAGAGGCGACAGCCGGCGGTTTCACGCATAGGTATGCGCTTCTCCCGGAAGAAGCGCATACCTATGAGTGAAACCTCCGGCAGTCGCCTTAGCGCGCCCCACGCTGTCTTGAGAACCGTGCCGGAGAAACAGCCCGAGATGGGAGCGGTGTAGCCAGCACTGAGGCGATGGGTGCAGGACGCCTGTCTTCTTTTGTATTCATACATTTGATTGCTGTTCATTTTGTCCTAGCACCACTGCTGCTAGGTGTATTTGGTTACCTGCCCAGGTGCCACATTGTCCATCTTGAGGATCTGCGGTTTAAGGTATCGGTGCCACTTGTTTTGTTTTTTATTATTAACAAATATTTTAATCCTGTATAGAATAATCAACAACTAAAATGAATATATGATATCTCTTTACATAACTTCTGCTGCCCACCTTCCCAGTCTCATCTACATAACTGACAGCCCCACTGAGCTTGTTTTCAATCCCCTTAGGGTTGGTGTAAGGAGCCCAAGGTATAAGAAGTTGGGATTACTGCAATGTAAATAAACAAGATTGTGTTATTAAACAGGGAATTAACAGCTCCCAAATTGTCACGACAGCAACTTAGTTATGCATTGGCATGAAAGCGAGCTTGTTCAGGTGCCTCAGGGTGTGAACAGTGGCATGGATTATTATTTACGTGGGCATGCAACTAAAGGATGACCTTGTACAAGAGCTCAGCATCTGCACACACACAGCACGCCTTCCTAAAGCTGCCCAGAGTCATGATATTTAGTATACCCGATCACACGACTGTACCGTGTATGTCGAAAGTAATCCTAACCATATGAGGAATATAATGTACATACAATGCAATATACATTGACAGCTCACACTATGCATGTTAGCGAAATATACATATATAAAAAGAAAAAAAGTAGTACAAAGACAACAATTGCTAAAATGTGCTCAACATTCTCCATATGACTTGCAGAAGGTACACGACACTGCATACAACAGTAAATAGTGACAGGAATCACAGACACTGCATTATATGGTAGGATCATTTCTCACTTCATTAGTCAAAGCAGCAAAAGAGGATTGCAGCATAGATGTAACCTGCAGGTAATCACGATGATCTCTTTCCCACAAGAATTAAGGTAAAGGCATATTGGGTTCTCAGCCAAGCAACAATCATGTTATAGAGAGACGACACATGGCTGGGGTCCAATTCAAGATGAGAAGCGGAGGAAAATTCATGGTCACTCAGAGCTGAGAAACAGATAAAACTGCAATTGTCACGGAGAGCAGTTCTCATGCTGAATCGACACTTACCACTAAATTCGTGTACCCATAGAAAAGTGTCTAAGTGCAATGGACTGTGAGCTATAATGTAAAATATAATGCTGAATCATCGGCTAAGGATCTATACAAAGCTTCCCTGCAAATCCTTTATCAATGCTTGCAAATTTCTATCCAGGAATAGCAAAACAGAGCTATATGACATTCAGCCTTCAGTCAATGTTTCTGGTTTTGTGAAGTCCTTAATAATCTTACAGTACAGTTTTTCTTTTTTTGCACACACAAATATATATACAGTGACCCCCCAGCCTACGATGGCCCGGACATACGATGCTTTTTTATGTCGGGGCCATCACATAAACGGCTATCCGGCAGCGTAGACTGCTTCAGCTGCCACCGGATAGCCGTTTTACGGTGCCCTGTGTGGTCCGCTGACGATCACTTACCTGTCCTCGGGGCTCCGGCGCGTCCTCTTCGGGATCCCCTGCATTGTCGTCATCACGTCGCTGCGCACGCCATCCCGTCATCCAATAGGAGCGGCGTGCGTAGCGACGTGATGGCGGCGACGGAAAGCGAGGATGCCGGGGAAGTAGAGGCCTTGCCGGAGCGTCGGGGACACCCCGGGGACGCGGCGACAGCAATGGAAGGCGACATCCAGGGCAGCGGTGACGGTCCGGAGCAGCGGTGACAGGTGAGTACAACTTCCTATACCAGTGGTCTCAAACCTGCGGACCTCCAGATGTTGCAAAACTACAACTCCCGGCATGCTGGGTGTTTTAGTTTTGCAACATCTGGAGGTCCGCCGGTTTGAGACCACTGTCCTATACTTTACATTGCACGGATCCCTCAACATACAATGGTTTCAACAAACGATGGTCCATTTGGAACGGATTACCATCGTATGCTGAGGGACCACTGTATATATATTTTACATACACACATGTATATATGTTTTGTTTCTAATACATAATATAAAACTGGTGCTCAAGGTTTTATATTATTTATCACTTGCCTTTGTTTTTCCCCCTGGGTATAGGTGGTTCACTCGATTTTCTTGGTCTAGTTGGTAGCTTTGTTTGAAGTGAGCCTTCCAGTTTTTTACTAGAGGTTCCGAATCTTATAGAGGAGAGGGCGCATAAAGGGGTATTCAAACAGAAGGGACCGATGAGAGAAAGATGAGAGACATCGAGAGCAACAGGTGCGCGATGGAGGCAAGTATGAGCCCAGACCAATTTTATTTTTGCATTTTCGTTTTTTCCTCATCATCCTTCTAAAAATCATAACTCTCTCTTATATTTCCATCTACAGGCCCATATGAGGGCTTGTTTTTTGTGTCACCAATTGTACTTTGTAATTACATCACTTATTTTACCATAAAATGTACAGCGCAACCAAACAAATATTATTTATGTGGGAAAATTGAAAAGAAAACCGCAATTTAGCTAATTTTGGAAGGTTTTGTTTTCATGCTGTACACTTTACGGTAAAAATGACATGTGTTCTTTATTTTGTGGGTCAATACAATTAAAATGATTCCCGTGTTATATGCTTTTCTATAATTATGCCGCTTAAAAAAAATATCAAACCATTTTAACAAAATTAGTATGTTTAAAATTGCTCTATTTTGACCACCTATAGCTTTCTAATTTTTCCGTATATTGGACGGTATGTGGGCTCATTTTTTGCACCATAATCTGTAGTTTTTATCAGTACCACTTTTGCTTAGGTTTTACTTTTTATACATTTTTTCATAAATATTTTTTGGAATAAAAGGTGACAAAAAAGCAGCAATTTTGGACTTTAAAAAAATAATTTACATTTACGCCGTTCACTGTACAAATGTGAATTTTTTTACGCTTTTTTGGGGGGTAAAATGGGGAAAAGGACGTTTTACTTTTTATTGGGGAGGGGATTTTTTAACTTTTATTTTACTTTTTTTTTTTTTTAACACTTACCGTATATACTCGAGTATAAGCCGACCCGAGTATAAGCCGAGACCCCTAATTTCAACCCAAAATCCCAGGAAAAGTTATTGACTCTAGTATAAGCCTAGGGTGGGAAACACATCATCCCCCCCTGTCATCATCCAGACCCGTCATTAACATCTTCATCATCATCACCGTCTGTCATCATCCAGACCCTCATCATCATCACCTGTCATTATCCCCTTGTCATCATCCCACACATCCCCCCTTCATCATCCCCTTGTCATCATCCCACACATCCCCCCTTCATCATCCCCTTGTCATCATCCCACACATCCCCCCTTCATCATTCCCTTGTCATCATCCCACACATCCCCCCTTCATCATCCCCTTGTCATCATCCCCACCCCCCTTCATCATCCCCTTGTCATCATCCCACACCCCCCCTTCATCATCCCACCCCCCCTCATCATCCTCTTGTCATCATCCCACACCCCCCCCCCCTTCATCATCCTCTTCTCATCATCCGCCCTCAGTGGTCTTCAACCTGCGGACCTCCAGAGGTTTCAAAACTACAACTCCCAGCAAGCCCGGGCAGCCATCGGCTGTCCGGGCTTGCTGGGAGTTGTAGTTTTGAAACCTCCGGAGGTCCGCAGGTTGAAGACCACTGCGGCCTTCAACATCATCCAGCCCCCTCTCACCCCCTTTAGTTCTGAGTACTCACCTCCGCTCGGCGCTGGTCCGGTGCTGCAGGACTGTCCGGTGAGGAGGTCGTCCGGTGGGATAGTGGTTCCGGGCTGCTATCTTCACCGGGGGCGCCTCTTCTCCGCGCTTCCGGCCCAGAATAGAGGCGTTGCCTTGACAATGACGCAGAAGTACGTTGGCAATGAACGCACCTCTGCGTCGTTGTCAAGGCAACGTGACTATTCTGAGGCCGGGCCCGAAGCGCTTAGAAGAGGCCTCCCCGGTGAAGATAGCAGCCCGGAACCACTATCCCACCGGACCACCTCCTCTCCGGACAGCCCTGCAGCACCGGACCAGCGCCGAGCGGAGGTGAGTACTGTACAGAACTAAATGGGGGTGAGAGGGGGCTGGATGATGTCGAAGGCCGCAGTGGTCTTCAACCTGCGGACCTCCGGAGGTTTCAAAACTACAACTCCCAGCAAGCCCGGACAGCCGATGGCTGCCCGGGCTTGCTGGGAGTTGTAGTTTTGAAACCTCTGGAGGTCCGCAGGTTGAAGACCACTGCGGGTGGAGAGTTCACTCGAGTATAAGCCGAGGGGGGTGTTTTCAGCACGAAAAATCGTGCTAAAAAACTCGGCTTATACTCGAGTATATACGGTATGTCCCCATAGGGGACTATTTATAGCAATCATTTGATTGCTAATACTGTTCAGTACTATGTATAGTACATAGCACTGATCAGTGTTATCAGTGATCTTCTGCTCTAGTCTGCTCGATCTCAGACCAGAGCAGAAGACAGCCGGAGCCAGGTGAGGGGACCTCCGTCTGCCATGCTGGATGATCGAATCTGTCTTGATCACGGCATCTAAGGGGTTAATGGCGGACATCTGTGCGATTGTTGATGTCCGCCATTACCGGCGAGTCCCTGGCTGCTGATAGCAGCCGATACCTGCCGCGCATGATGCGAGCACCGCTCTGGTGCTCGCGATCATGTCGGCGCGTAAATGTAGGTCATGGTGCGTTAAGTACCACGTCACCATGACGTACATTTACGTCCATTGTCGTTAAGGGGTTAAACTAGACATAAGAAATGTTGGCCATAATGGTCGATTTTGACCAATGTCTCTAAATGTTTGACTTTTCTCTGCCGCTAATGTGAGCTGTTGCGTTTAAATGTTTCCCCCGCTGTTGGCTAAAGATAGAGGTGTACCAGTTAAGGGCAATCATTCACCACTTTGCACAAATCAAACAACACTATTTATTTTTTTAGTCCTGTATGCTCAGTCAGTTTGTTCTTGTATGCAACTGGTAAAATTATTTGTATGAACAATCTAAAGAAAGATTTATCAGCGGCACACAGAAGGTGTTAATCCAATGTGTAGGGCCATTTTAGCACAGACACTCATAATTGTATTAACACTATAAAAAGATATAGGATTTGTACGTATGGCTGAAAAAGGAGCTTTGGGCCCATGTGTGGGACACACTTACATGGCAAGGCTAACTCTGCGGCAAGACTAACTCTAACGGAGCAGTAACATGCACACTTTACTACAACTCCATTCACTTGGGAGACGATTCTAGTGATCGATCTGCTACTTCTCTCCTATCCTATAGTAGGTGATAAGTTACAATCTTGGGATAAGGCAAAACTGACCTTCTTGAAAATGTTGTATAGGGTAAGAAAAAAGGGATTAGCCTTATTTCAGAAACAGAGCCTGCCTTGTCCACTAGCTGTAGCCAATATAAAAACTTAGCCCCAATTCAAGAGATAATTTTTAATGCTTCAGATAGGATTTAACTGGGTCAGGTTCACCTTAAAATACTTAAAAAAAAAAAAAAAAAGGGAAAAAACTTCCCAAAACCTTATTTTCCAAAGATAATTTTTGACACATTTTTAAGTGACTACAAGTTAAAGCTTTACTTTAAGAAGGGAAGCACAAACAAGCAGCACACAAACTACTTGTCGAACTCAATATGACAAGCCTACAAATAATGACAAATTCTCATGTGGTCACAATGTGTGTGAATGACACCTAACCAGCTGAGAAGATACACAGTCATGAGAAAATGGCTAATTTCACAAGAAACAAAAATAAACAGCCGAACAATAAATGTTCATAGAACTGTAGGCAGTTAGCTACTACCGAAATTGCATGAAAAATCTGCCAATGATAAGACACATCTGCACAAACTCAGAGATAAAGGTTTTACTCACCTGTAAGCCTTGAATGCCTGCCAAATACTCGAGCTGCTTGGAAGGTTGTACAGTGGAGCTGGAACATGTCAAGTTGTTGCCTGCAAATCCAACAGACTCTGCGGTGGGGGAGTTACCATTGGTCAGGAGCTCTCGGGCAATTGTAGATGTGCAACTTTGGGTTACAGATGTGCTAAAATATGAGCTGGATGTCTGGTTCAATTCTTTGGGTGACAGATAATTGACAGCAGGAGTAGAGACAGTCTTACTGCGGCTGGCTTCCATTTCTTGGTAGACATCAGGAGAAAGATGAAGAATTCCTTTTGGAGCTGAACAAATAGTGAAATAAAAATACATCAATATTTATCATTTATCAACACCACATATGAATTTGTAAGCAAAATAGGCAACAATGAGTTGTACCTTGGGGACAAAGTCCTCCCAAACCACATGATCACACAATGTAGACATGTCAATAACGACAACCATACATTAAAACACTAAAACACAGCTATAGAGGATCGGATCTCGCTCTTATTCCTAACACCCTCTCCCACTCATTCCAACCAAGCCATAGCCTAAAACGACTGAAACATTAATCTACTCCACCAGGTTCAAATAAATGAAATAACAAAAACAAAAATAGATACAATGACACAAACACGCACAGCAGTATTGCCTAAAGCAGCAGTCTGTTCACAAAAGAACAACAACAAAAACAACAAACTAAATTTGTGCTCAGATTACATGTATTTTACTTGCATCTGTGTGGCCTGACTGGCAACATTTTTTTTATATAATGTAGATAACATTATATGTATACTTGTCCCACCCACACTTTTTGTATTTTGTCTTTGCACAGAGACACGCAGGAAATAGCTGAAGGAATGAGAGAGCATAATTTCACCCAAAATGCTCACGTTAATTAACCAATGTATAATACAAGTACAATGGTTCCTTAGCTTACAATGGCCTCAGGTTACAATATATTTAACATATATGGACCATTGTAACTTAAAGTATACCTGTTCGTCAACAAAAACTTTTTATATAATGTAGGTATATTTGTAATATACAAGATATTTGAAAATTCTTGAAAAATTCCAAAAACAGGAAGTGAGGGAAGGAGAAGCAGGGATCTGTGCAGACTCCTGGCTTGTCAATCATCCTGATATATGCGTCAGGAGCATGTTATAGAGCCTCAGTGCACACTGTCCTGCTTTTTCTTACTGCACAGAGTCCTGCTTGTCCACCCTCACTTCCTGTATTTGGTCTCCTCATAGAGACACACAGGCAATAACTGCAGAGTCAAACATATACACATTTGTTAACCAATGTATATTACAAATATACATATAATGGTTCATTATATAAGAAGTTTTTGTTCACGATAGGTACACTTTAAAACCATCCTCATCATACGATGCTACAGACAGTCCAGATCTGAGAAACATGTCAATGACTGGAAGAACTGACGAATAAGAACAGGCATGTTTCTGGTACAACCCCTGTATTACTCAAGTGCATGCACTGACTGGCTGTCTGGTAGTGCCCCCCCTACAGTACAGGGAGGTACTAAATGTTCTGTACCACTCTTTACCTGTGCCAGAGTTACCTGCTCTATTGGACACCAGGTGGGGACCTCTCAATTTTACTTTTTTGGGGCACTGTGTGTATTGCACAGGATCCTAAATAAAGCTCCTGACCTCTACATAGACAGTAATTTACAGCTTCCAGCAGCTGTTTCTTATTTTTACATGAAAGGGTTTTATATGTATTAGGCTGG